>NC_066841.1:11228423-11491901 GCF_001640805.2 Lates calcarifer | reverse complement strand
GATCATTTTTCGCCACACTATAATGAAATTTTTTGGCCATTTTTGACGCCTTTCTATACAATAACAATTTTTGACCGCTTTTGATCATTTTTAATGCCATACTATGACATTTTTTTGGCCATTTCATGACCCCTTACTAATAATATGACATATTTTGACCGTTTTTGATCATTTTTAATGCCTTACTATACTTTGACAGTTTTTGACGGCATACTATACTATGACATTTTTTGGCCATTTTTGACCCCTTACTAATAATATGACAATTTTTGACCGCTTTTGATCATTTTTAACGCCATGCTATACTATGACATTTTTTGATGGGTTTTGACACCTTATACTATGACATTTTTTGACCATTCTTCATGCTTTGCTGTATATTACATTTTTTGATGGTTTTTGACACCTTATTATACTATGACTTTTTTTTGACCATTTTTCATGCCTTACTATACTATGGCATTTTTTGGCCATTTTTGACGCCTTACTATACAATAACAATTTTTGACTGCTTTTGATCATTTTTAACGCCATGCTATACTATGACATTTTTTGATGGGTTTTGACACCTTATACTATGACATTTTTTGACCATTCTTCATGCTTTGCTGTATATTACATTTTTTGATGGTTTTTGACATCTTACTATACTATGACTTTTTTTTGACCATTTTTCATGCCTTACTATACTATGGCATTTTTTGGCCATTTTTGACACCTTACTATACATGAAATTTTTTGATGGTTTTTGACGGCATACTATACTATAACATTTTTTGACCATTTTTCATGCCTTACTATACAATGACAATTTTTGACCGCTTTTGATAATTTTTAATGCCATACTATACTTTGACAGTTTTTGACGGCATACTATACTATGACATTTTTTGATGGGTTTTGACACCTTACTCTATATGACATTTTTTGATGGGTTTTGACACTTTACTAATAATAAGACATTTTTTGGCCATTTTTGACCCCTTACTAATAATATGACAATTTTTGACCGCTTTTGATCATTTTTAACACCATACTATACTATGACATTTTTTGGCCATTTTTCATGCCTTACTATATATTACATTTTTTGATGGTTTTTGACACCTTACTATACTATGACATTTTTTGGCCATTTTTGACGCTATACTATACTATGGCATTTTTTGATCATTTTTAACGCCTTACTATATAATAACAATTTTTGACCGCTTTTGATCATTTTTAATGCCATACTATGACATTTTTTGGCCATTTTTGACCCCTTACTAATAATATGACATATTTTGACCGTTTTTGACGGCATACTATACTATGACATTTTTTGGCCATTTTTGACCCCTTACTAATAATATGACAATTTTTGACCGCTTTTGATCATTTTTAACACCATACTATACTATGACATTTTTTGGCCATTTCTGATGCCATACTATACTATGACATTTTTTGACCATTTTTCATGCCTTACTGTATATTACATTTTTTGATGGTTTTTGACACCTTACTATACTATGGCATTTTTTGATCATTTTTAACACCATACTATACTATGACATTTTTTGGCCATTTCTGATGCCATACTATACTATGGCATTTTTTGATCATTTTTAATGCCACACTATACAATGAAATTTTTTGGCCATTTTTGACGCCTTACTATACAGTAACAATTTTTGACTGCTTTTGATCATTTTTAACGCCATGCTATACTATGACATTTTTTGATGGGTTTTGACGCCTTACTATACATGAAATTTTTTGATGGTTTTTGACGGCATACTATACTATAACATTTTTTGGCCATTTTTGACGCCTTACTCTATATGACATTTTTGATGGTTTTTGACGCCTTATTATACTATGACATTTTTTGACAGCATACTATTATGACATTTTTTGGCCATTTTTCATGCCTTACTATACATGAAATTTTTTGACCATTTTTGACCCCTTGCTAATAATATGACAATTTTTGACCACTTTTGATCATTTTTAATGCCATACTATGACATTTTTTGGCCATTTTTGACCCCTTACTAATAATATGACAATTTTTGACCACTTTTGATCATTTTTAACACCATAATATACTATGACATTTTTTGGCCATTTTTGACGCTATACTATACTATGACATTTTTTGATCATTTTTAACACCATACTATACTATGACATTTTTTGGCCATTTTTGACGCCTTACTATACAATAACAATTTTTGACTGCTTTTGATCATTTTTAACGCCATGCTATACTATGACATTTTTTGATGGGTTTTGACATCTTATTATACTATGACATTTTTTGACAGATTTTGACACTTTACTAATAATAAGACATTTTTTGGCCATTTTTGACCCCTTACTAATAATATGACAATTTTTGACCGCTTTTGATCATTTTTAACACCATACTATACTATGACATTTTTTGGCCATTTTTGACGCTATACTATACTATGACATTTTTTGATCATTTTTAACACCATACTATACTATGACATTTTTTGGCCATTTCTGATGCCATACTATACTATGGCATTTTTTGATCATTTTTAACGCCACACTATACAATGAAATTTTTTGGCCATTTTTGACGCCTTACTATACAATAACAATTTTTGACCGCTTTTGATCATTTTTAACGCCATGCTATACTATGACATTTTTTGATGGGTTTTGACACCTTACTCTATATGACATTTTTGATGGTTTTTGACGCCTTATTATACTATGACATTTTTTGGCCATTTTTCATGCCTTACTATACATGAAATTTTTTGATGGTTTTTGACACCTTACTCTATATGACATTTTTGATGGTGTTTGACGCCTTACTATACTATGACATTTTTTGATCATTTTTAACACCATACTATACTATGACATTTTTTGGCCATTTCTGATGCCATACTATACTATGACATTTTTTGACAGCATACTATTATGACATTTTTTGACCATTTTTCATGCCTTACTATACTATGGCATTTTTTGATCATTTTTAACGCCACACTATACAATGAAATTTTTTGGCCATTTTTGACGCCTTACTATACAATAACAATTTTTGACCGCTTTTGATCATTTTTAATGCCATACTATACTTTGACAGTTTTTGACGGCATACTATACTATGACATTTTTTGGCCATTTTTGACCCCTTACTAATAATATGACAATTTTTGACCGCTTTTGATCATTTTTAACACCATACTATACTATGACATTTTTTGGCCATTTTTGACCCCTTACTAATAATATGACATATTTTGACCGTTTTTGATCATTTTTAATGCCTTACTATACTTTGACAGTTTTTGACGGCATACTATACTATGACATTTTTTGGCCATTTTTGACCCCTTACTAATAATATGACAATTTTTGACCGCTTTTGATCATTTTTAACACCATACTATACTATGACATTTTTTGACCATTTTTCATGCCTTACTATACTATGGCATTTTTTGATCATTTTTAACGCCACACTATACAATGAAATTTTTTGGCCATTTTTGACGCCTTACTATACAATAACAATTTTTGACTGCTTTTGATCATTTTTAACGCCATGCTATACTATGACATTTTTTGATGGGTTTTGACATCTTATTATACTATGACATTTTTTGACAGATTTTGACACTTTACTAATAATAAGACATTTTTTGGCCATTTTTGACCCCTTACTAATAATATGACAATTTTTGACCGCTTTTGATCATTTTTAACGCCATGCTATACTATGACATTTTTTGATGGGTTTTGACACCTTACTCTATATGACATTTTTGATGGTGTTTGACGCCTTACTATACTATGACATTTTTTGATCATTTTTAACACCATACTATACTATGACATTTTTTGACAGCATACTATTATGACATTTTTTGACCATTTTTCATGCCTTACTGTATATTACATTTTTTGATGGTTTTTGACACCTTACTATACTATGGCATTTTTTGATCATTTTTAACGCCACACTATACAATGAAATTTTTTGGCCATTTTTGACGCCTTACTATACAATAACAATTTTTGACCGCTTTTGATCATTTTTAATGCCATACTATGACATTTTTTGGCCATTTCTGACCCCTTACTAATAATATGACATATTTTGACCGTTTTTGATCATTTTTAATGCCATGCTATACAATGACATTTTTTGATGGGTTTTGACACCTTACTCTATATGACATTTTTGATGGTTTTTGACGCCTTATTATACTATGACATTTTTTGACAGCATACTATTATGACATTTTTTGGCCATTTTTCATGCCTTACTATACATGAAATTTTTTGATGGTTTTTGACGGCATACTATACTATGACATTTTTTGGCCATTTTTGACCCCTTACTAATAATATGACATTTTTTGACCGCTTTTGATCATTTTTAATGCCTTACTATACTTTGACAGTTTTTGACGGCATACTATACTATGACATTTTTTGGCCATTTTTGACCCCTTGCTAATAATATGACAATTTTTGACCGCTTTTGATCATTTTTAACACCATACTATACTATGACATTTTTTGGCCATTTCTGATGCCATACTATACTATGACATTTTTTGACAGATTTTGACACCTTATTATACTATGACATTTTTTGGCCATTTTTGACCCCTTACTAATAATATGACATATTTTGACCGTTTTTGACCATTTTTCATGCCTTACTATACTATGACATTTTTTTGACCATTTTCGACAGCATACTACTATGACATATTTTGATCATTTTTAATGCCATGCTATACTATGACAATTTTTGATGGTTTTTGACACCTTACTATACTATAACATTTTTTGACCATTTTTCATGCCTTACTATATATTACATTTTTTGATGGTTTTTGACACCTTACTATACTATAACATTTTTTGACCATTTTTCATGCCTTACTATATATTAAATTTTTTGATGGTTTTTGACGCCTTATTATACTATGACATTTTTTGACCCCTTACTATACAATAACAATTTTTGACTGCTTTTGATCATTTTTAACGCCATGCTATACTATGACATTTTTTGGCCATTTTTGACACCTTAATAATAATATGACATATTTTGACCGTTTTAGATCATTTTTAATGCCTTACTATACTTTAACAGTTTTTGACGGCATACTATACTATGACACTTTTTGACCATTTTCGACAGCATACTACTATGACATATTTTGATAATTTTTAACGCCATGCTATACTATGACATTTTTTTTTGACCGTTTGTGACGCCTAAACTACTAAATTTACAGATAGACCCATATTAATGGAAATTACTTTTATACTAAAGATACATTTGACTGTTACATCTTTTTTCTGATATTACAAATGACTTTTAAATTACATTATTCCTGATAAGACAGATTGTTAATACCTTATACCGAATTTTTATATGGTAGATTACATTGTTACAAATTACTTCTGTTACATTGTTTTTGTTTATTTCAGTGACATTTGAGAGACAGTTCAAGTGTCTGTCTTTCCTAATCATATTTTAATAACTGAATAAATTGTTTGTTGATGTGAAGTTTCAGAAATATATTATTGATCTGTTTTTAAATAAATCTATCAAATAAAAATATTTTCTTACCATCACCATGTTGGTGGATCCTGTTGTTTCTGTGGATTCATCTGAAATACATGGGACATTTGTTTAAAATCAGGTTTTTCCAAACACTATTACAACATTAATAAAAAAAAACTATTACTAATGAGGCATAACTAGTCATTATCTTTCTGATACTTAAACAGTAACAGTCACTTCATGTAAATAAACTTCATTAATGGGTTATGTTTTGTTGAGCTATTCAGTCTGAAGATCAAACACTTAAACAATTTAATGCCAGTGCTCTGTATTGGACAGTTGATGTAAACCTGTTTCTGTATTACCTGGAGGCGTCAGTCCTGAATTCCTTCATTATATGAGGAACTCTGTCACTGCAATTGTTGCATGTCTCTTCAATCATGGACCATGTCTCTGTGATTGCAGACGACGTCTTGGCGATCGTGAATAATGTTGTGGACAAAGTGGTGACACCTGGTGGAAAATAAAGAGAAATGTATAAAGGAAAATGATCAATACGCTACTACCTATTCCTCATTGACAGTTTAACTATGAAGACACAGAAATATTCAATATTACAGCTGAACCAGATCATTAGAGGGCTGTTTCAGAAAATGAAGAGTCTATCAACTAATTCAACCCAACCAGTCAAGGCAGATGGCTGCCCAGGCTGAGTCTGGTTCTGCTCGAGGTTTCAGCCTTGAAAGAGGAGTTTTTCCTCTTCACTGTCACCTAGTGCTTGCCTATGGTGGGATTTGTTGGGTCTCTCTCTGAAAATATTACAACATATAGAGTTCGGTGTAGACCTGCTCTATAAGAAGAGCGCCTTAAGATAACTTCTGTCACGATTTGGCTCTAAATAATAAAAGTGAATTGAATTTATCACTGAAGTCAGTGTCAGTGCTCTGTGTTGGACAGTTGATGTAAAGCCGTTTGTGAATTACCTGGAGGCCTCTGTCCTGGTCTCAAAGAACATCTTCATTGTGCAAAGACTCTCTGCGAACGCGGACAATGTCTCTGAGATTATGGACAAAGTCTCTGTGATCATGGACAATGTCTTTGTGATCGTGGGCGATGTCTCTGAGATCATAGACGGTGTCTCTGTGACCATCAACAATGTCTCCATGATCGCGGGCAGTGCCGTCAAATCGGTGACCCCCGTCTCCGCCGATTCTATCGCAAGGTCTCTACGAAGCATGGGACAATGTCTCTGATCAAGGACAACGTCTCTCTCATCTTTGACAAGGTCTCTGCGATCATAGACAATGTATCTGATCGAGGACGATGTCTCCCTCATCCTCGACAATGTCTCTCCGTTCACAGACCACGTCTCTGTGATCATGGATGACGTCTCTGCGATCGTGGACAAAGTGGTGACACCTGGAGGAAATCACAGAGAAACATACAAAGGAAAATGATTAATACACTACTATCTATTCCTCATCAACAGTTTAACCATGAAAACACTGAGAAATATTCAACATTATGTCTTACTATAATGTGACATTTTTGCTTCTGTTTTGGATTACAATTACTTATGCATTGCTTTCATATTACAGATTACTTTTACTGTTGCCTCTAATATTAGATTAATTTTATCATTACATGTTACTTTTCTTATTATGTATTATTTCTAAATTCACAGTTAACTTTTACTGCTGTAAACTACATCTAGTAACAGATTACTTTGACTATTACATTGTACTTCTGCTATGACTAATTACTTTCACATTACTATTAATACAGATTACTTATGCATTATTTTTATATAGCAAATAAATTCTATTATTACACTTTTCTGATACACTGAATACTGAACATAAACAGTTTAATGTCAGTGCTCTGTGTTGGACAGTTGATGTAAAGGTGTTTGTGAATTACCTGGAGGCCTCTGTCCTGGTCTCAAAGAATTTCTTCATTGTACAAAGACACTCTGTGATCGTGGACTACGTCCCTGTGATCGTGGACAAAGTCTCTGAGATTATGGACAAAGTCTCTGTGATCGTGGCCAATGTCTTTGCGATCGTGGACGATGTCTCTGAGATCATAGACGGTGTCTCTGTGACCATCAACAATGTCTCCATGATCGCGGGCAATGCCGTCAAATCGGTGACCCCCGTCTCCGCCGATTCTATCGCAAGGTCTCTACGAAGCATGGGACAATGTCTCAGATCATGGACAACGTCTCTCTCATCTTTGACAAGGTCTCTGTGATCGTGGACAATGTCTCTGATCGAGGACGATGTCTCCCTCATCCTCAACAATGTCTCTCCGATCATGGACCATGTCTCTGTGATCGTGGATGATGTTGTGGATGAAGTGGTGACACCTGGAGGAAATCACAAAGAAACATTCAATAACAATACACTACTGCCTATTCCTCATCAACAGTTTCACCATGAAAACAGAGATAAATATTCAACATTGCAGCTGAACCACAACATTTAACAAACATTAGAGGCTGTTTCAGAAAATGAACAGTTGATTGTCATCACCTCCTGAAGAACCAACAACAACAAATATTTAGGAAAAAGTAAAATGATTATTAATTGTGTGACTATCAACTTATCACTGAAGCAGTCGTATGTTACTGTGAACTGCACAACAGTAATAAGCACTACCAGTTAAGCCAATTTTAGAATGCAGGATTTTAACTTGTGTTGTTTATTATACTTCAGTAAAAGGGCGGTTCAACCTTCCTCTTATTAACACATATTAAAAATGTCTTTTTCATGTTTTGTTTTCGTTTAATGAATAACAACCAAATTTACAAAGGTCTTAACAGCAGCTTGTGTTGATGTAAAGGTGTTAGTGAATTACCTGGAGGCCTCTGTCCTGGTCTCAAAGAATTTCTTCATTGTACAAAGACACTCTGATCGTGGACTACGCCTCTGTGATCGCGGACAATGTCTCTGAGATTATGGACAAAGTCTCTGTGATCATGACCAGTGTCTTTGCGATCGTGGACGATGTCTCTGAGATCATAGACGGCGTCTCTGTGATCATCGACAATGTCTCCGTGATCGCGGGCAATGCCGTCAAATCGGTGACCCCCGTCTCCGCCGATTCTATCGCAAGGTCTCTACGAAGTACGGGACAATGTCTCTGATCATGGACAACATCTCTCTCGTCTTTGACAAGGTCTCTGCGATCGTGGACAATGTCTCTGATCGAGGACGATGTCTCCCTCATCCTCAACAAGGTCTCTCCGATCATGGACCATGTCTCTGCGATCATCGATGTTGTGGATAAAGTGGTGACACCTGGAAGAAATCACAGAGAAACATTCAAAGGAAAATGATCAATACACTACTACCTACTAAAAAGTCAGAGTATTTCTTCCACTACAGGCGGTCGCATACAGAATCAGTATTTCATATTTTAACCTCTTTCTTCTTAACATATTTTTAAAATTTCTTTGTTTTGTGTTTCTCGTTTAATGAATAACAACCAAATTTACAAATGTCTTAACAGCAGCTTATGTGAAAAAGCGTAAGTAAGTAAATGTAGAACTGGTTGTTATACATTGTAAAAATATTTTTTAAAATCACCTTCTGACCAACAGTTAAAATTAACACACTCAACATATGTAGAACTGAGATTGTTTTGTATGATGTAGTCTAGTGTCTAGCCTTGCACATACACATAATTTCCTAATCATTTCTGATCATGTACAATCAAACTAAAGGTAAGAGATTTTTCAATCCCATTTTGACTGATCCTTAACAATAACAATCCAAGACGGAAAATTTAGCATTTGCTGGTTCTGATGTGTTTGATATTGTTTGGTGAGAAGGTGAGGAGAGCTACAGTCAGTTTGTCCACAGACATAACATTGACAATTATCCTGATACATATTTTTTTAAATCAAGAATGTCAAATATTTGCTTGGCGGCAGAGAGAGAAAGGGAAAGAGAGAGAATGAGAGAGAAAGAGTAAAGGAGCGAGGGAGAGACACAGAGAGACAGAGAGCTGATGTTTAAATTCTTCATTTTCTTTGAACTGTACATTGATGAACCATGTAAATAAACTTTAATAATGAGTGAAGTCTTTTTGTGACAGACTGTTCAGACTTGAGATCAACTACTGAAGATATAGAATTTAATGTCAGTGCTCTGTGTTGGACAGTTGATGTAAAGCGGTTTGTGAATTACCTGGCAGACTCAGTCCTGGTTTTGCACATCTTTGTGAGTCATGAACAATGTCTCTGATCGTGGACGATGTCTTCCTCATCCTCGACAATGTGTCTCCAATCATGGACCATATCTCTGTGATCGTGGATGACGTCTCTGCAATCATGGATGATGTCGCGGACAAAGTGGTGACACCTGGAGGAAATCAAAGAGAAACATAGGTAGAAAAATTATCAATACACTACTTCCTATTCCTCAACAGTTTAACCATGAAAACACAAATAAACATTCAACATTACAGCTGAACCACAACCACAATTTAACAAACAGACGAGTGTCTCAGTAAATGGGCTGTTTACTGTCACATATGACAAGAGGAAGCATCTCATGTTTAAGAATCAAGAACAATAAATATTTGGGGAAAATTAACCAAGATTATTATCTCAAATCTTAAATTTCTATATTAACTGTCACCTAATCACTGGAGGAATTGTGTATATTACTGTGAACTGCATAATAAAAACTTTCACTTCAGTCAAGTTTTGAAAGATGGGTTTTAACAGGTGGTATTTTTTTAATTATATGTCAGTCCACAGGCAAAAAATTAACTGACATTTTGCGTTTTAAAAACTTATTATAACTAATACTATTTTCTGACAATTTATAGACATGATTAATCAGCTATTAATATATTCAATATTAAACTCATGAAATATCAACCATTTAAACACAAACTACTGTTACTGTTTTTCAGACTGGGCCTGTTTCGTTTGCACCACAGGTCTACAAAAGACGCACAAAACGACAGAGCCAAAAGAAAAAAACAAACAAACAAAAAAAAAAAAATGGCGTAAAATGATCCCAATGAAATGCTTTACTGCCATACAAAAACACAAAATGGCCACAAAGAAACATTAAATGACCAGGAATAGACACGAAACTACAACGACACACAATATATAATGCAAACAACTACAAAGAAGCAGACGATAAGTAGATGTAAAACAGCCAGCTGTGATAATCAGTCATAATCTGACTTAAAATGACCAAGGTGGAGCACAAAATTTCAAAGAAGCAGTAAAACGTCTGCAAAGTAATTGTAAGTAAATGTAAGAAATGCAAACGGTGGTGTAAACAGACAAACTGACTACTGAACAGTTACCACCCTCCACAACTCATGTCACGGACGCTTTATTCACAGAAACATAAACACACTTTAACCCACGCAAATAAAAACAACGACAAAAAGGAAGCAAGCCCCAAAGGCACTAGAGGATAAGGCTAATGCTAACGCTCGACGCGATTACTTATGTTCGCCATATGCTAATGCTAACACCCAGGTGTAAAACAGCCAAATAGAGACGCGAAATGATATAAAATGACCATAAATAGCCGCAAACCAATGGTAACAACATGATAAACATCATAGATGAAGTTAAAATGACTAGGATGGAACACAAAACGACACAGAGGCGCAAAATGTCGGTAAAGTAAAAACAAATGTAAACAGGTGTTTACGCAGATTACCAAGTTAGTCCACGTTAGGTGCCCAGAACTCATGTCAGTTGCGCCTCAGTCACAGACACACACTTGGCCATGCAAAAAGCGCCTGAAGCTAGAATTAAAATATATCATTACAAGGTAATGCTAATGCTAACGCTCTCCGATAATGTTAACGCTAACCGCTGACTGTTTGCCTTACCTTCATGCCACAAGTGTGTATAACGTCCAGTTTCACTCATGTTCGACAGAGTTTAGCATCCAGACCTCGATAACGACGTTTTCTCATAGTACTAACAAACGGAAACAAATCTTCAAGCATGGTTTGAATCTGTTTTCCGACTTCATTTCTCCGCCTCTCTGCGGCCAATGAGAAGACACGTCGCGGGCAATGACGACTTACGTCAGCTAACGTTGGCAGAATAACGCTGATTGGCCGATCGATTCTGGTCCGCCTAGCAACGGCCTCTGATTGGTCTGAAAATACATCCACCGTAAAGACGGAGGGAAGCCTCAGATGTATTACAAAATCTGGGTTACAGTCTGTGGTTACAGCCATGTGCCAGGCAGATCACACAGATCACATAAACTATCATATGAACATACGATCGAGAACAAAAGCTGACGAGTGACTGACAAATGCAACGCTAAACCAGAAAATCAAAATATCATACCATACCATACCATGTGTGAAAATGAAGGCTCGGCTTTGAGTCATTTATTCAGGTTTACCTTTAATTTTACACATCATACAGTCTATGATCACACAGTGTCCGCTGTAAGATAGCAAGGATCCGAGTTCTCCAGATATACAGTCTCAGACACAACATGACCGCACATAAAGTGCGCGCACACGGCCGTGACGTCACTCAGAGATACATAACTGGCATTTCTGGGCTTTTTCTGTGTTTTTATTATGTTTATTATATTACTATATTTGTTCATCCAACTGAAGAACAGCCTACTGGCAGTTCTGCTCTTTTCCCAGGGCCTGTTGCAGTGGAGTGTGTCTCAGCCACAGAGGCACAGAAGTGTTATAGGCCAACATTACATTGAAAAGTTTGAGAAAAGGCTTGTTTTGTGTGTGTGTGTGTGTGTGTGTGGTTTTTTTTTTTTTTTTTTTGCAAAACTGAAATACTTTTGGCTATGATCTTACTGTTAAGTTCACATTTTGAGAATTAGGCTCATCCAGTTAAGAAACTGTATGTTATGGTGTTAATTGTTAAACTGTGGATAATCATCAACTAGCTATGAAGCATATACAGTATATTGTAGCTATAAAAAGTTTAAAAGGATTCACATTAAGGTCTGAACCAGGGTTACACAATCTATAGTAACACAAAATGTTATTTAGTCACCTGAGAGTTGACTAATTGATCCTTTGTCTTATTATTGTTAATCAATAAGCTATAATAAGATATTAGAGACAGTAAATGCTGGAGACAGCTCAAGCATGGAATAGTGTACAGCAGGAACAAACATAATTTAACAGTCCAACAAGCTGTGTGAAGAGGAAGATAAGCCTTTTATTACACTGTACTGTCAAAAAGGTGTGAATGATTTGTTTTCCAACATCTGTCTTCCATATTACAACTTCTAAAGAGATTACATCTAAGGCTTAGCCACAACAATAACCATTACACCCAGCATTGTTAATACGACTGAATGTGGAGATGAGACGACATCCTGATCTTTGAAGGAGAGCGATGTTTACTGGCGAGTTCATTGAAGCAAATGAAAATAATGAATGACGCTCTTGAGTGACTATCACTCAGCTGTTGTCCTTCCTGGTACAACAAGGAAGTTTAGTTTTATAACTGGTGCAAACAGAAGAGCCAATTAAATTAATTCAGGAAGAACAGAATCAATAGGGAACAAGATAAATAAACTTTCATTTCCTTGCATGTACCTGTGTCAGCTGGCATGAGTCACTGTTAGAAACACTAACTGGCAAAGGAAATGGCACTGACCTATGAAAGGTGTTGCCACATCAGTCTGGCATTGTAATCACAATGAAGTCAACATGAGGATTGAAGGCTGCCAGAAGCACCAGGTCACAGTGGCACGTTTGATGTCTGATTTCATAAACTCATGACGTGCTCAGCTTGATCGCCTAAAATGAGGGACAATGTCAAATGTGGGTGAGGTGAGTCAACTGCCTGTTATGATGTGTGTCTATGTGTATGTGTGCATGTGTGTATGTGTGTGTGTGTGTGTGTTAGTCTGTTGTGAATTGTGAAGGACTAGACATGAAAAAAGTAAATGCATTCGTCTAACAAACGTTAAGGACTTTTAAATTAGTTCATTGTGCGTATATAATGATTCTAAAGGATGTCCTCTAGCGTGGAGGTTAAGAGTTAAGCTCCTTTTGTGTGATGTATTGGGGGAGTTAGAATATGTGAAGACAAGAGAAAAAAAAGAGGTAGTGAAGGAGGTTGTATTTGACCATCAGGGTCACATAAAATCCTTGAGTGGAAAATACCATTTCTAAAGAACCGAGAAAAGCCTAGTGGACAACAAAACTAGACAAAAAGTCAGTCTTTGAGGGAATGGGCAGCTGGAGGACACCATGAATGAAAAGGAGCGGATAGATGAAGAGTAAAAGCCAATGAAGAGTCACTTGTGGTGGTAGGGCTGTCTAATGGCCATCACAACTGGAGAAAGTGGACTCTTAATTGACTGCAATGTGTTTTCCACAGATGGCCTATTAGACCATGGCCATTCACCTGTTATCTGGCTTGCCAAGTGCATTGCTGCAGCCAAATGGCCTACAGACTGGACAAAGGAGGCCAGGGCTGGCTTGACGTAGCATTAGCGCAAACACAATTAGAAGTCAATGACATTTTATGTCGCTTTTCTGCCTACAGTGCAACAAGGTTGTTCAAAAAAGCCCTTTGAGGAGAGCAAATGGGTCGACTTAACACTAAAAATCCAGGTTATTGTTGAAATGGAACAGAATGTAAATAGCCGAGTCTTTTGATGGAACACTTCATATAATGGAACAACTTTAATTTACAGTAACTAAGTCACAATTTTAATAGTAGATATATTTTAGTGGCTATAAAAGACGCACAAAAGACCTGAACCAACCTGAATTCAAAGCAACATAATGGAACAAAGAGTCCAAACAAGGCCACATTGCTGCCTGACTCACAACTGGCACAATTAGAGAAACTGCTAAATCATTTCATGTGATGAACGGTAAAATTTCAAAGATCATTACTAGTTACTTAACACACAGTAACTGTTGCTGTGAATATAAATCCTCTACAGAACTGACTGTCCTGTCTCCTGGACCTCAGAGAATAGAGCAGAGGTCCACAGCCATTCTGTCACTCCAGATGACCCGTGAGAGTGCTCCACTCGCAGGCGTGACTTTGGCGGGGCAGAGCCATGTACTGTTTTGACATGCCCTCTCCCTCTGAAGTGGAGGCAGCTGGGGGCTGTAGCTTCACAGTACTTTGTAGATGGCGGTAACACTGCTGCTTTTTCTAAACTTTAAAGAGAGAGGGAAAAGGCACAAACAGAAACACACACACACACACACACTCCTTGGATACCTTGCTCAATCTTCTGCCAGTGGTCATGTGTGTATGTGTGTGTGTGTGTGTGGGGGGGGGGGGGGTTCACTGTGGTAGGTCCTATCTCTGCCTGACCCCTTATATGCCAGCCAGGTCAGCAAGGGTTCAGGGCTCTATGAAAGTGGTGGGTGGTACAGGTCAGGGTCATCAGCATCCAGTGTGATGATCACACAGTAAGTGCTTGAGAGGTTGTTGGACTGATAACACCTGCCAAACCTGCTTGCAGGTTTGGCAAACTAAATAGATCATTACAATATGCAAATACACTCTGTTCTTATTGTTGTTTTAGGAGTCAAGTCACAGATATCACAAAAACATACTTTCCCACTCAGACCAGTAAATCTACATAGGGAGAGGTTTTGAGATCCCCTTAGACTATAGATTGTGCTCAACCACCTCCTAATGAAAGCTCCATCCATTAGCTATACCACTTATCCTTGAGCGTAGTGGGGAAACTGGAGCCAGTCCCAGCTGACACTGGACAAGAGGTGGGGTAAACCCTGGACAGGTTGCCGGTCTATCACAGGTCTAACACATGGAGACAAATAGCCACTCACATTCGCACTGACAGTGATGGGCAATTTAGAGCCGGCAATTAGCCTAACCTGTATGTTTTGGACTGTGCGAGGAAACTGGAGTGCCCAGAGGAAACCCATGCAGGCATGGGGAGAACATATAACCCAGCTGGCCTGTAGCTTCGAACTTCTTGCTATGAGGCAACAGAGCTAACCACTGCACCCCCACTGCCCATAATGAAAGAAAAACATGTTTTTTAGTGCTCAAAGCAATAAAAATGTACATTTTTTAAAACCCAAAGTGTCCTGTTTACAGAGATAACAGTAACTGCGTGATCTGGCCTTTAAAAAACACACAAATCTTCCCATCTCAAATTTGGTCTAATGGTGCTACTATCCATTTACATTTTAATGATGGGAGGACATTTTGCAAATATCAACATCTCTTCCCCTCACATCAATAGAGGAGGTCAGCTGCTATTATTAGGTCATCAGTATTCATTTCATTTAGTGCCCTCACTTTCCTGATGCTCCTGGGCCAGGCCAGCTCCAGCCAAGCAAAATCCTCAGCCATCTTCCAGATGGCTCCAAGGAAATGCAGCTCTTGGCGCAGCTTGCACTCAACGCAGAGAGCCATCAACAGCTTTTGTTTAAAGGGTCCCTGCTGAAGCGACAGAACATCTGCCAACTCAGCACGGCAGCCTGTTTGAAAACATCTGATTTTGTCTGGGAGTGCTTTCCATCTCCAACCCTCTGCATTTGCATAAATAGTTTTTGTTAGAGGGGGGCCCCTGAAAGGAGCACACAGAGTTTGCAATTTCCCTTCCTGTAAATCTCTCATTGCAGGGTATTACATCCTTCAAGCCAAACGAGAACTCCACTTAACACTTTAGCCAATGTAAATAGAGGAAGATAAAAGCTCTGCAGACTTCAAAGCGGCCCCTGTGTGCCCCTCTCCTGCACACATCAAAACGCCACAGAGAAAACAATCTGTCATTTATGTCGGATATAAAAGTTTGAAGGACATTAATCCCCTTGATGACTGTATGCCACAAGCAATCCAGGAAGGTTGAGTGGGGAATGAAGACCTATAAAAAAAAAAACAAGGATCAGAAGTGGAATTTATAATATTCCTGTCACAAATTAGTTTGACACATTTTAATGTCTCATTAATTAAATTAGTTTTATTCCAAGTTTTCTTTAATTTTTTGAAAGATCATTTGTCATTGCTTGAAAATAAGGATGTTCTCACTTCAACTAGTAAATCTGAAAGATCAAATGTCACTCAGAAGTGGCTCTGGTGTGGAGCACTGGAAGCAAAAAAAGCATCTAAGACATTACACATTTTAGCTGATTTGAAGGTACTGTGTGTATGAGTGTGTGTTTTAAATCATATATATTATTGTATTCTGCTGATTAATTGGATGAAAAGAGATGTTTTAGCAGTCAGGATGACAATAAATGGGATTAATGACTGATCAAATATAAATGATAAAGGTCACATAGAGTTCAATTTGAAATATCTGTTGTGCTTTCCACTGCATGTACTGTACCTGCTGTTGTGCAGAGAGAGATCATTTGTTTGGTTCATGCCTGCTGAAGAGGCCATGCTTATACTCATTAAGATTTTGTGGTGATTACCTCTCTGATTACTCTTGGTTTCTGAGGCACCTAAACTACGCACTGTAAAGTCCTTGATAGCAATTCCCCCTTTCGTGTGAAAACAATTTGAGAATTTCTTTCAGATGTTAATTACTGTTTCAAAACTGGCTGAGCAGCAGGTTTGGCCTGTTCGTGGATAGTAGAGAAATTAGCAGACTGATGTGTGTGGGTGTGGCTTTGGCACATTTGGCCACATAATTTGGCTCTGTCACATCTTCCACGTACATTTGCTATAAAGCTGACAGTTGTAGACGCTTAACTGTTAGCTTGTAACAGCTGTGTATCATTGATCATCACATCAGTGACATATCAAAGCACTGCTGTTACTTATCAGACATAAATATTAATATGCTGGAACAAAATCATCATGTATGGGCTTGGGCTTACTCTTAAAGAAATATAAAGTATTACCATTATGACATGTCTTACTGTTTCCAGGATAAGATATAAATAATGACTCATAATAAAACATATGTTTTTTTGCTAATTCTTAAAACCAATAAGCCATCCGACACTTCAGCCCCTGCTTGGCATCGTGATGAGGCCTATCAACGCCTCTGAGATGTAAAACATGGCCTCTCAACACTCATTGTTTCATTATTTGATTAATTATTTGACCTAATTATTAAGAGGAGGCTCCAGTCTGCAGCTGTGATTGGCTGAGACATGTTTGAAGCGGCTGTAAAACACCCAACAACGGCACACCTGTGACTGAATCACTGTGAATTTTAATGTTACGTACGCTGATGGAAAACTGCCACTCACACTGGTAATTATATACTCCTGGCTGCGTCGCTTAGCAACTGCAGTGTTTTGTTTAGCAACAGCCTATTGTTTAAGTGTACTGCTTGTGGTCATAGGTTGTTATTATATTTAATTATTATTTGATAAAAATGCAAAAGTGCATTGATGTAATTTTCACTGCAGTTTATGCAATATTTTCCTCCACACAGCTCTTTTTCGACTCCCTATAATTCCTGAAATTAAAAGTTAGAGTAAGGAATGTTTTATTACTTTTACTATTACTATTACTTACTTATATTACTTACTTAATTTCATGTTGATTAATAAAAAGATACATCTGATGTAGACCATTTCTGCCCGTATGAGTAGGACTAAATATTAAAATTGAAACTGCAGTTTTAAAGTGTTTGCACTGTTTAACGGTGAGGTTTACAGAGGGGAAACTTTGCAGTGGTACTTGTCTAGAAGAAAGAACCAACATGCTTTGAAACAGCAACGGAAGGTGATTTTCAAACTTTTCTTTTAATTACTCATGCAATGTCCCTCATGCCCACAAGGGAGAGTTGTTAGTCAACAGATGAACTATGTATCTGTATAGTAGAATTGTTTGGAAAGAAAAGGTTATAAACATAACTGCAAGTTCAACATAAAATTTAATTTATTTTATTTAATCTATTTTTTATCTATTTTCTTTTAACCATTTTCCCTATATTCAATCTACTTCAGACCAGTCAAATGAATTGCTGGATACAAAACACAACAACAACACACAGAGGCGACGGACGCTGAACAAACATGTACATACATGAATAGATAAATAAATAAATGTAGGTAAATGTTTAGGAAAGCAATTTTATAGACGATTATAATGGAGACAATATACTATAATTAAAAGTGAAGTATTTGTCTAAAAACAAAGCTGAGCTTTGAGCCCATTGGGACAAACATACATGAACAAGCAGCAGTGCCACTGAACCAGCTCAAGGTCCTCAGGTGAACATGATGACACTTGTACTGAAATGAAATTTGTCAACTTTGAAATTTGCATCAGCTGTTCCTATTTCTTCTTGAAAAAATTAATTTCATCGCATGAAAATTTTCTGGGGAGACTGGAGTAAATATAAGTTTTCCATGTCCATGTTGCACAGATCATAATTATATTTAATCTGATCAAACATAAAACAGCAAGATACGTTTCATACGTTTAGACTCATCCACATTAGATCATTATGTTTTCAGTGATTTGTGACCATATTATGGGGAAGAAAGGGGAAAACATTGGCCTTTAAACCCCAGACTAAATATAAACGTTCTTCTTTCAATAAATAAGTGCTAACCGCCATTACTATTAATACTTGTTTTGACCTGCATCTCATGGTGATTTCCATCCAGTAAAACCCAACCAGTAACAGTTAGAAAAACTCTCTTACTCTCTTGATTTCTGTCTCCCCTACAGGAGTGAGAGATGAGAAAGTCAAGTGCCATATAAATAAAAAGGTCTTGCCAGAGGCACTTACTCTGCAATCTCCTGGAAATTGTGTCTTAGCTCAGCTAGTCCACTCAAGTCACATTGGAGAATGGGCTCCAAATCAAAGCCAGAATCGCAAAGCCCTGCAGTCATTAGGAAGATAGGGGAGTGAAGAACACATAATAATGATCCATTTGCTTTCTTTCCTTGCATATTCTCAAGATCTGCCTCTTATGGTAAGATAAATCAGCTTACTACCGGGACTGAAACCGAGAACATAAGCACACGTTCCCCTTTCCCCGCTTTTCAGCTTCCTTTTGTTATTCACATGGAGGATTCACAATTGCATGTAAATCAACACTATTATGGTGAAGAAATTTGATGAAACATTCTTAGACCCAATGTTGTGCCTGTCCGCCTTGATGATCATAACAACTGACATGCTATCAAGGAACAGTGTGCTTCCTCGTGCCATGAGCCCTGTATATGGCGATTATCATTACAATAACAATGACAACATTCATCTTTTTGAAACAAAGGTTTATTGGCTCTGTGTGTATAAATACTAGAAAAGGTAGCAGGCAGAAGTGATCCTCGCTTGGCTGCTCGAGCCGTTTCTCTCTTTCTCTCTGTCTCTCCTTCCGCTCTGCTTTCTCTGGTTCTAATTTAGTCGTCCTAATCATAAAAGCATCAGCGAGCTGCCGTTGCAGAGTAAACCAAGAGGTGAAACGTGCCCCTAAAAATTCCATTTTCACTCAAGTGGACCAACACAACAAGGAACATGCAGCAGACAGAGACAGACTTCTCAGCTGCCAGATCAAATGGCACAGAGGTTGATTATTAGAGACAGACAACAAACAACCCTGCTGATATGTGTTCTGTTGTGGTCAGCCCAGTAAGCACGCAAGGTGAGGTACACATTGACACGTGTGCATCCAAATGTATGTGTACCAGCTTATCTTTTGAATCTTCATCTTTTACATGTGCAGACACCCTGATGTGCCTGATTGGTTTTACCAGTGTATGAAGTAGGAAAGGCTAAGATTTCGTACGTTTCAAGCCCATACCTTTTGGGGCATGAGGGTCAAACGGATGCTGTCTATCCATATTCCCTGCCATTACATTCCCCATCTGAGCTGGCAGGCCCTCTGACTGCATATAATTTGAGTCATCAGTCTCTATTTCTACGCAGCAGATGTTTCCCCATGTCAGCAAGCCCCCTGACAAAGCAAGATGGAGAACCCTCCTCTTTAAAGTGTTACACATGAGTCTCCCTTCTCTCCTTTCTTTCCCCTCTGCCCACACCAACCTTTGGGATCCCATGGGACACTGTCCTGTGTCCAATCCTGATGGTGGGAAAACATATTTTAATCAATGCCTGTGTTCGTGTGCTGAACCCAAGTGAGAAAGTACGCCGGAGTGACACACAGGAACAAAAGGCAGTTAGTTATTGTATTTTTGCGGTTGGCTTGATGACTCATTTATCCTGAAACATGGACTGGGATCCTGGAACCTCTCTGAAAGCCCGGTAAAAGACACTAATGGAAGGTGATTAATAGGCAACTGGGGTAAATGACTGCTACGATACTGGTATCATCACTGATGTAATGTGATTGAAATGGCTATGACACATAATCATATTCCTTCTTCTTATATCAGTTTGTGTGTGGGTGAAAAAAGTGCAGAAATTATGATTTTATCTGTTTATTTATTTGGAGATAAAGCTGGTATTGACATAAAGAAAAAACGAGTTTTGTGTAGCATGAACTGATATTAAATCTCCTCAGTAGCCAGGAACCAGTTTTTAAGGTGAATGACTGGCGCCATCTGACTTTAAAATATTTTTAATTAGAAATATTTTTAATCAATAATAATATTTATTTGAATTTTTAATCATATTTGATTGTGGGTTAAGTGTGATGTTGACCTGAAGGTCTGGTCTCTCTTCTCTCAAACGATCAGCGGGGGAAATATTTAATAGTGACAGTGCTTCCTTTTTGTTATAACTACATGTTTCTCCTGGTGTGTTGCGGGCCTGTTAAATTGCGTCAAATATTTTACATGACATTATGTATTTAGAAGATTTAAAATAAATTCAGATATTGTTTATTAGTCGAATTTTAGAGCGGATATTTAAACATTAATATTTGAATATTTTAATACACGTCCCAAAATAATTTTGTTAACATTTTAACGAAACAAAACAAAACAAAAAACTATATTATATATTCTGTTCTTGTATTTTTTTATTTTAATTTTTTTTAGAATAATGCGATCTAAAGAACAGTTTTAAAATATTCCCCGTGAAATAATGTCATTTACAGAAATCGTTCAGTCTTTATAGCGGATTTGTAACGAATTTATTTTTGCATTGAGGACTCCTCCGATGTCAAAATCCACAACAGGAAAAACTCCTGGACTCGTGCGTGATGTCTGAAACGCTAATTATGTCCGACATGTTTTCAAACTCCCCTAAGGAGCGACCTGGAGAAACTGTTTCAAAGAAAAACCATCTCCTCAGATGGTCCCATGTAATATTTCCTCCCCTCGTCGGCAAATGAGTCCGGGTGAGGGAAAATTGCAGGGGTCATTAGACCAGAAAAAAAGAAGAAGAAGGGAGGGGGGAAGTGTCACAGTTTTCTTCGGGTATTCTTTGAACCGAGCAAGGGGATGTTATTGTATCAATTTTACTTGATAGACCCAATTAGGTTATTAGGGCTTTCTCCTCCTGGAACCGGATTTTGTGCTTAAACTCTTTTGATACTTGACATCAAAGTTGACTCAAACAAAATTTTATTTTGGGTTTGACAAAATATATCCAGATTTCTTTAAAGCCAGAGGATAATGGCTTATTTATCGAGCAGGCAATATTTTAGAATTGTTTAACAATCGAATCAACAAGAAGAAAACTCAAAACAGAGTTGGATGGATTAATATTTTTTAGAGTCATTACTGAACTTTAAGTGGGAAAAAGGAAGCACAGATTGGTTTGTAAAGAAACAGAAAAAGGATGTCACAAAGTGACACGCACGGTGAACATAAATCACTCCTGGGTAGTTTGGACCAAAATGAAACCGCATTGGCGATATTTTCCTGCCACTGCATGGCGCTAGGGAACTGCAGGACACACGACGTTTTCACTCACACTTTGACAGGACACTGCATATAACAGCAATAATAATAATAATAATAATAATGTAACCAAGATATTTTTCTTAATAATGAAGCTGGACCAATTTTAAATGGTAAATGTTGTGTGTAATTAAGATATAACGCATTTAAAGTTTTCTGATATATTTATCTTAATTTAAAAGGATACTGATATTGTTTATAGTGAGCCCGGAGCTTCCTTTACATGCAACATGATAAATAAAAATAATGAGTAAAAGTTGGTGACACACTGTAAGGGACTATATTGTCTTGAATTTCTTCCTTGAAAATGTAAGTCCTTTATTTACCCCCCACGTTAAGCCACTTGTATAACTGTAACTAGGCAGAATATAGAAATACATTTCCTGCGTTTATGAATGCGAATTTAAGTTTAACTATTTGGGGGATGGCGATCCAAAAAAGGGGCCTATTCAAACTCACGCGCATGCAGCAAGTTACAGGATTCCGGAGTATTATAAGCTATTAAATACGTATATTTTTGGTTAGTCGGTCAAATTATAAAAATGAGTAAACACATACGTCGCTGCTGTCCTCACAAAACTCTAGGTAGTAGAGTGTTAGTTCAAATGATCTTACTCCATCGGGCTCAGGCCTGCTGTCTGTCTGCCTCTGCTCCACGGAAATACAATGCACACTGTGTGCTTGCTGCCTACCTGGCGCTGCTGCAGCATGATTCTGCACACTGTATGGCTGGCATACTCCCACACACACACACACACACACACACACACATTTTACAGCTCCAAACACCAAAACAAAACAATATATATATATATACAACACCAAAGTGTTACTACGACGTGAGACTGAGAGACAGGAGAATCATCCAGCATAGTATTGACGTCCCTTATTGCAAATACACCCGGTGTTTTCCACATTACAGTAGCCTGCTGTCCCCCGCCCTCTCTCTCTCCTTCTCTCTCTCTTCCTCTCTACTGGCTGCTGCTGCTCTCTCATTCAGAAAGCTGAATGGTATGGATCAGCGAGAGTCACACAAACAGCTGGCCCGTTGACATCATCTGAAAGCCTCTCCTGGGTTTGACATTGTCTCTTGTGTGTGGACAGTGTGTGTTTGCATTATCACAGTAGAATTAGACGGCGGGCTTGTTTCCAGTGTCTGCCCGGCTGAAAATAACACAGGGCACTAATCACGAAACGGTGCAATCACCACGCAGCGACGTGTCACTGAAGATTACATGCAGTTTAGCAGCGCTCCTCCAACTTCAGCAAAAGAGTAGTAGTTCAAGCAAAACTTATAAAATATGAAATAGTAATAATATAAAATAAAATGATTAAGATCAAGTTATAAAAGGTACCTGTGGAAAACCTGTGGTTTTCGTGTTTCAGAAGTTGGAGCCAGAAAGTGACAGAAGATGCTCAAATGTAAAAACAGCTGGTGAAGAATATATTTCATAATTATACTAAAAAAAAAAAGACCTGAGTTTAAAATGATGTGGTTATTTTTATTATCATTAAAAAAAGTTAATCATAAGCTAGTCCATAGATAAATAGCAGCTGTTTTATTTTGCAGTTTATGTGTCTAATATGCTTTATTTAAAAAAAAAACAACATTAATTATGTTAATGCATAGGTTGTTCTGAGGGAGTTTTGTCTAATTATTTTCACTGTAGCTGACCCAGAGTGGGTGGGGGTCTTGGTCTTACTGATAAAAACATCAGATGCAAACCAGGTTACTGCATCAAATACTAATATGTTTGGTAGAATGGAAGCTCTGCTCTCTGGACACGTACTTACATACTGCACAGTTAGATACAAATATTGTGATAGGGATAAACTATTGTATATACCTAAAAAGTTTCTGTGTGAGCTGTTGTTACTGCCTTTTGCTTTAGCTGGAAAATATCTGCAAGTCACGGCAGGTGTTGCAGGATCATTTGCATAATTTTACAGTTTTTTTCTATGTAGTCACAAAAATTCTGACTTTAACAAAGCGAACTGAACAGTATTATGACTACTGTAACAAACTCTCCTGTCTAAACATGCTCTGCCTGTGATGGATGAATCATGTCCTAAACTATTACATACTGCATTCAAGAGGAATCTCACGTTTCATTAAGTCTTTACAGATAAATGCATGTCATTGTAAAATGTATGCAAGCAGTCAGCGGCAGACCAACTGATGGCAAGTGTGTGATAAGTCAGGCCAAGCTTGTGTGTAAATGTAACGACAGCCGAGGTGTCTCATGTTCAGCTTGACAGAGAAGCGGCTATGTTTCTGTTGTTTTCGGGCTTTTCTGTCGGCGTCTGTGTTCACTGATGAACAAGGAGATGAAATACCTGTGACAGGCAACGCGCACACACACATTTGTCACCGTGGACAACCATAAACAGGGGGATACTGCACATACGTGTTTGCAGCCGCACACACAAATGCACTACTGCCATGAAATTGCCAAAATCATGCATGTAGATAAAAGTACTACAGAGGAGGAACAGAAATGTGAGCACACATACATATTCAACTGACATCATGTACAAAAAACAAACATGAAAACATTGTATAACAGAAATTGCCAAGACAAATTCATCTGTCAGCCTCTCAATTTCTCTACCCTTATCTGACCCACAAATCAACCAACGCATCCTCAGTCCTCCACAAAGAACTTCATTTTTCCTCCTCTACTATTTTTCTCTACAAGCTGCTGGGATCACGTCTGGGGACAAGACCCTAGGTGCCCCCACCCCCCACCACCACCATCCTCCAAGACAGCAGCCTCGTTTGGGACTGTCTGTCAGTCAGGAAAAAGCTCTCCTTGTTCTGTCCGTTCTGCTCATATCATCACCCAACACTCCCGCTCCACCCCCAAGAACTTCCACTCTTAGTCCCCCTCCACCCTCCCCAAAAAAAGCGTCTCCAAATCTGATTATTCTTGTGTTTCATCAGGTTGAGAGATTTGGCCGATGGCGTATTGGCATTTGACTTCTGATTTATCCTCTCTCCCTCTCAGCTGCAAATGGAGCTCTGCAGCTGGCAGCAATTGCATGAGTAGTATCCGTTTCATTAAATCCTATGCAGAGTATATTGAAGGTTTTTTTTCCATCTTGCCAATTTGTTTACGGTGCCGCTGATAAATTTCACCACTCTTCGGGACTGTTGTCATTCAGTCAGAAATGGGTTTATTGAATTGTTTGTTTTACAGGAGTAAACTACATTATCTGTAATACCTCTGCATTCTCACTGCAAAACACTGTCACTGAGCAACTCTGACTGGTGTTTGATGCACAAATGTCATTGTTTGTGGATTAAAAAGCTTCACAGCCTTGCTGTGTTTTGTGACTGAAATGGCTGCAGTACCTCTACAGATATTATTTTTCCCTTTAGCTCCCCTTTCTTGCCTTTGATGGTTAAATCCATCACTTTAAGGTATTCCTTTGCCCTGACACTATAGCCACACTGCCTATATACCATCTTAGCGCTACACCTCTGCACCAATTCCATTAGCTGCCGAGAACAGATGAGTTCTTAGGAGATTAGAAACAGATCTAATGTGACAGCCAAATGGAAAATCTTAGACACACTTGAAGAGATGGGCCACAATAGAAGAAAAGGAAGAAAAACACAGAAATAAAAAAACGATTCCACCTCCTCTTCTCCTTGTGGAGTTTAAAAATGTAATTTCTTTCAAAGTGGACAAGTGCTCTCATTGTGACCCTGTCTCCCAAAAATTACATTCATATACAAATATTTTGGATTCAAAAATATGTTTCATAGGACATACTGCTGCTATAGTTTTGAAATAATATGTTGAACGTATCCTCAAACTGTTACCTTGCCAACATCACATCACCACATTGTCCTATATCTGCTGTAAGTATTTCAGTGTCATTTGTGCTTCTTCAAAACTAAAGCATAATAAATGTTTTTCCAGTTATTTTTAATGGTGCTATACAGACGTTTTTTGCTGTTTCTGCATAGCCAACGTTAACAGCGGTTTACTTACCAGTCTAAAAAGAAATGTTTCAATTTCAGCTTTAAACCATTCCTTTACTTGCCAAGAGCAGTCTCCAGTGGCGTAAAGCAACTGCAGTGTTAAATCTAGTTTTGCTTCTATTTCTAGCACTTCATTCCTTCTGCTGAAGTTAGCATGCCCCAACCCATTATGTCTCGATATACCAATTTCCAAGTCTAGTCTTTTAAATGCAATGATTCCTGAAGTAAACAGCTGTTAATGCTAACATTGGCTATGTAGCGACAGCAAAAACGTACATATACCACCTTTAAGCAGCTCAGATCATTTTTTTAAGATTGGGGAAGGATATTGTGGTCTTGGTGAAGTCAGGAGGAAATTGTGTGACATTGGAATGAGTTAGCAAAGATTATTTTCCTAACCCTAACCATATAATTTTCATGCCTTAACCTAACCAAACCTTAATCATAGCTTTGCCAGATCAGAAAACACTTTGATTTTTGGAATGAAGATTTGTAATTGTTTTGGAAGGCACTGACAAATGAAGACATCTTGCCAATACGGGCCTCAGATCAGCCAGGAAATCCTTGGTCTCCAGGGTTAAAATCCTGTGCTTTGGACACCCAAACCATCACGCTGACCTCCTTGTTATGTCTTGTCTGCAGTATAAAAAGTAAAAAAACGTGAGGGTAATTAAAGCAAAATATATATAAAATATAAAAATATATGGCAATCCAAATGAACATATTTTGAATATAGATGAGGTTTCTTATATAGTGTATCACCCAAATTTCCCAGTTTATTGTATCCACTGCGTGTGGATATTGTGAGTGAGCATCTGTGTGGATTCACATTTGCTTATGCTTTGCCTGAAAAGATTCAACACCCTCTCATTACTTCACACTTCAATATACAGTACACTTCCTCCGATCTGCTTTCCCAACAAAGCAACAGGCTTTTATGAGACATGCCGTCTGCCTTCTCCCCTTATCTTTTTTTGAAAACACACTCTGACCCTCACCGCCCTCTATCAGCAGCCCCACTGATCAAAGACACTGACATTACAACTAAATCTAGAACAACCACCTGCCACCACTGTGCCCAAAGTGTATGCATTATGCTTGTTTCTTGATTTGTGTGTGTGCAAGTGTATGTGGGTATGTTTGCTACTAGTATATCTGTGCGTGTGTGTGTGTGTGTGTACTGTATGTGTGTGTGAGAGAGTGTGTGTGTGCTTATTACTTAAAATACACACACGCAAACTACACAGATACACACAGGCATTTTGTTGTCTGTGCAGCCAAAATTGTATCCTCTCATTATTGCAGCAGCCAAAGCCATGGCACACACCACCAGGGGAGATCTGCTAGATTTCAACTGAAATAAATTAATGCACAAACATTTACTCATTACATATGTCTTTGTATTTGAGAAACTAGCCTTAATACACCATGACTGTAAGTAATAGATTTATGAATTAGAGGACGATTTGGCAGGGCTTATTTCCATTACTTTCCATCTGGAATCACAGGAAGCTCAGTAATTGAACCACAAAAGTGTGTGTTTGTGGAGATGTCACTTGAACCTGGACACTCTTCATGGCAAAGATCCTATGAGCTTGGCCTCCATTACCTATAGATGCTACTGCTCAATTCTCGGGTTGCCAGGGCAGCCAACTAAAACCAATTCATGGCTCCCCAATATTTTTTTTCCCAGAATGGCCATTGTGCAATCACAAAGCGTGGAGCCAATTGAATGTCCTTTCACATTTAAAGATGAATTGGCTGTTCTCCTCATGTCCATGGGTTTTATTTGGCTGCACCACTCCAGTAGACTGAGTCCTCCCTTTGCACTAACTGTTTTGCTCTTTAGTGATGACTCTGAAGAACCTCCAAACATCTGAGCCCCGCAGACACAAGTCTGATGAGGTGAAACTGAGGACAGGTAGCAAGTAGGGTTGATCCTTTTATTGTCCATAATAAATAGGAATACAGTTTTCATAATATCTTGATAATTTTGAAACTTCCGGTAGAAAATTATATATTTTATTGCTACTTTTACAGACAGTCACATTGTCCAATTTGATTTGGTCTGAATTTGATGGCCTCATTTGGTACAGTGTAGTTCTCAGTGGTTAGCTGTCTTGGGCTCAGTTTAAACCTTTCTCTCTTTCCAGTGGAAAGTAGGCGTGGTTACAGATCATAGTGATTTAGCAAATAAATTCTGGTTAATGGATGGTTAAAATTAGCCAGCTAACTATCTCTGTAAAAGATTGTGGAAAATAAACTAGTGATTGTTTACTGCAGGTCTGTGGAGGGACATAAACTCTGACTTCCTCCATGAAAGTCAAATATGCTACATGCCCACCCACCACCCTGACCTCCACACACTTAGTTTCTGCCTCACTACACGTAGGACACATTGCTTCCTGCACTGGCACTGTACGTTGGCAAGTAAACTACGGAATCCATGTTTCCAGGCCTTTTCTCCAGTGCATGCTGGGATAAATTCCAATTTCTAATTACTTCACTTGTCTTGTTCTCCTGTGCAGTTCACTGAATACTGAACAATGTGAGGCAACATGAAATAAAGGAACCTTTACTTTTTTTACGATGACTTTACGATTATTTTTTCACCTTCATAAAGGGAGAGGCAAAAACATGCCAACCACTACAACCACTATTACAATTAGAGATAATTTGTGGCCTGGGAGAGCTGTTTGGAAAATATACTGTCCAACATGACATAGTGCATAAGGGTAGTGGAAGACACTTCGACTACACTAGCACAATGTGTGTTTTTGTTTTCATCACTACAAAGGCAACTAGCAGAGAGAATTTCTGACTGTTTGCGGTATTAGCATGAATGTATCTAGGTCTTTCTTGCTCCTCCCACTAAGCTGGAGAAAAAGTGGCACAGGAGGAAATGAGAGTGAAGAAGAGTACGGTAAAAGTGAGTATACAGGAGGCTAAAAGGATTTTTCCTTTTTTCTCCCACCCTTTGTCTTCCTACTTCAGGCCTTGTGGAGATAATGAGGGCCTTGGCTTTGTAAACATTATTTCTGGCATATTGCAGCTGCCATCAGCTTATTTATGGCCCGAATTTTAATAATCTGGGAGCTAATATGCTTCAGAGAGAAGGAAAAACACACAGTAAAGCCTGAGTACAGCCAAACATTGCTTTCCTACCCTCAGCAAGGAGGCCACTCAACAGGAACATCAAACGCTTGCTCTCTCGTGCCTGGCCCACGTTAATTGTACATCTATTGTTCCCACATAGGTCCCTGGGAAACCAAAGAAGGAGAAAATGGGCAGAGAAAGGAGAGAGAGAAAAGAGAGAGAGAGAGAGCGAGAGAGAGTAATGAGGCTGAAGCTGAATAAATACGTTTTAAAACAATATCAGACTGACAAAGGTTTTGATGCCTGCCCCTGGGCTCTCTATAGCCTGTATACCCATTACTCACCTTAATGACAAAAGAGGCCTTATTAGAACAGGCGTGTTCTACACATATGCACATAGAGTAGTACGTGTCATGCATACATACATAAGTGGCCTAGCTAGATCTGCCCTCCAGACCGGGCCAGAGAATACTTATTTGAGGTGCTCTGCAAATGTGACTGTTCCATTCATGCGTAGAAAAGCTAATGTGACATAGTTGACTGTATATATATTTTTTCTGAAGTTTTTATTTAAATTGTGTATTTGTGTTAATTTATTTAACTTATTTTTTAATAAGTACAATAAAATATCTTAAATACTTTCAAATCTGTTTATAGATCTTGGGGAGTGTTACTATATAAGTGAAATAAATTTACTAAATCCCTTTGTGGCTCTAAAAATTGCCTTGAGTGATGTCACTTGAGTGTTGGTTGGGGTCTGAAGACTTTACCCTGCTCCTCATTCCTGCTTGAGGCTTAAGGCTACACTAGCTACCACTAACATTACACAAAGGAACCCTCAACTATACTGTAGGCTGTGGAGTGGCATCGTGGATATTGTAGGCACCACACTGGGTTTTTAAAAACTGTCCATCATGAGTCTGGCAATAAATAGAGTACACTTTTAATGTCACCAAGGCCTGACATGCCTCGACAACTAAATTTAATATACCCCTACAATATGAAAAATCATGGCAGGATGACATAATTTGTGATAATGCTATAATTAAGGTTTGGTTTAGATTTAAGCGCAAACATGACTTAAAGTTTAGGTTACGTTCTTAGTTGTGGTTTGAAAAACATCAAGATTTGGGATAAAATTGACACACAGGTTGGGAGACTGTCGTTGCCATGGTTACAGATTTAACCACTTGGTTGCTCATCAAAGACCACAAGATGTTCATTAATGTAACACACAGATGTATGTTACATTAACGCACATCCGGACAATCACTGCTACCTTCTAACATTTTTGCACTCTACACTTTACACTTTACTTTTTAATTATATATATTTATGTTCCTTGTAAATATAGTTCTTGCTCTTCGCTCTTTTCTTTTACTATAACTGTCCTTTAGCACCAATATACCAAGATAAATTCCTTGTATGTGCAAACTTACTTGGCAATATAGTCTGATTCTGAGAAACAAACAGCAATCCCCCACATTTTGTTCACCCACCCATCCACCCCAACTTACTCCTCTGCTCCCAACACATGAGAGTCATAATTACTACAGTCACTAGAGGTCTCTGTCAGTTGAAGGTAAACAACTGTTGTTTTTGGGCATTTGCTGAAATGATTGAGGGTGTCATTTTTCTTGTGACAACAGTCTCATTGCATAGCCTTAGGAGATACTGAATTACGGGAGATTACTGAGCTACTTCACAATCACAGACAATTTAAAGATTAATTTTGCATGTCTGCACAAGAATATCACCAATGGAATAAATTCACCAACATTAGAAGCAGACAATAGTAATCCCATTATAGCCCCGACTTCACAATGAATGAAATTTGTAGGTGTGTATGAGAAAAAAATCTTTATATAAAAACAAGAGCTGAGTTAGAAGAAGGTTTTTGCTCTTTAATCTTAAAATAAAATCTGATCAAAACAAGTACAAGAAGCAGATAAACACACGCAACGTAAAAAAAAAAATCTACCCAGCAAAAATACAGGCCAGTAAATACACATCTGCCTGTCTCTGCTTCTGCCACGCAGGCTGAGAGCGAACAACCTAACAGGCAGTCAGCAGCAGGACCAAGGTGACTGCAAGTTTAAAGGGCAGGGTTCAGAAAAGTAACCGACCCCGTCCTGCCTCACACACTCCCTAGCTGTCCATATTTACGAGGTGTAATTTTTATGTGAGCGCCAGGCAACAACAGGTTTAAGAGGGCCAGTGTAACCTTCCTGGGGCCTGTGGTGACCTGCACCCCGGCTACAATGGTTTCCCTGGGCCACAATTAGGACCAGGGCTTCACTGAGTCACCCCAGCGTCATGCTTCCATGGAGCCTGAATCTGGCCCCAGCTCTCCCCCCTCTCCAGCCTACTAGCTGGCTTTGAAACAGTCATATCACTCCCTTCTCACCAGGGAAGTAAACAGTTCATACTTAAAATAAACCAACTAGCTTTCGACAGCTAGTTGGACACTTTCACTATCATAATGTAAGAGGAAAAACATGGGAAAGGGCGATAGGTATTTAATGTTTCGTTTCTTCAGACCTGAAAAAAGTGAGAAGAAAAATAAAGAACAGCAAATCTATCTTTACTCTCTATTCATTTTCCATCACTTCTTCCTCCCACCCATCTTTCTCTATTCCCTTCCTGCCCCTTTCTCTATTTCTATCTCTCTGGCTTGGTGAGCTGTGACAGTTGCTGCGATGCCCAGCGACACAGTGAATATGCGGCAGGGGCTCACTGGGTCTGGCCACACAGACTTGTCACCACCATTCAGCATCAAACCCCAAACTACCAATTAACTCCTGAGCCCACCCCCCCACCTGCCCGAAGGCACAATGACCTGCCCCCGTTCAGTCTGCTCCATTCCACACAACACTAACCCCCCCTCACCCCCTCGCTCCATACTCTCTAAACATGCCCCATGAGATGCCCCGTGACTCCATGACATACAGATGCTTAGAGATATTCTTCCCCATCTGTGTGTGTCTGTCCGTCTGTCAGACCCCTGAACTTTACAAAAGAGGATAAAGTCAATTTGTCTGTGTTTGTTCCAGGCAGAGCTCAGTGTGGCTATAACAACTTATCATTTGGGAGTAACAGAAAAAGACCTACTGGCTTTGGCGGTGAGGCTCGAAAAGCAGTGTCCTATATACTTAAATTAATCTTACTCAGGCTACTATTATGTAGTTCTGTTGTTTTACTGGAATACAACGGACATTTAAATGTTGCTTGATAATCATACTCGGAATACCTACTCACTCGTGTACCTTTGCTACCTTCAGAGGCACTGGAGCAGCTACAGTAAAGGCAAAAATCTGTTACCTGTCAGTTAAAGTTACCTGTTGGCTCTGTCTCCCCACACTCTGGCTCTCTCTGTCTCTCCTTGGCCTTTTCTCTTCTCTCCCTCTCGCTCCCTTATCTGGCAGTTCTGAAAAATGAAAGCAATGAATTGAACTCATACAAGCAAAACTGTGACAAAATGGTAGTCACATTGATGCTTTATATTCTCTTTTCTGTTTTACATTTATACAGCACTATAATATGAGTCAATAATCTTCAATGTGTAATATACAGTAGGCCTACTTTGAATTTCCACTAGTTGAGAGTTAGCTGTGGCTCTCTACACAGTTTCTGTGAAATCATCAGCCCTGACTGCTGGGAGGAGGATGTTTTGACCTAAAGTATCATAAGCAAACCACTCATTCTGTACGTCTGCGGGGCTCAGCCCCTTTCCCCATCCCATGGGGGACAGTCTGCATTAACGTGGACACGTCACATGGCGGAAGATGACACACTCCTGTGGCGGGCTGTACTGGCCACAGCTCCTATATCCCCTCCACCCCCACCTCCCCCTATCACCCGAGAGGTCATCCCTGAAGCAATCAGCAATCCCTTTCACCTTCTGTGTGGCCCTAATTACAGGATCACTGAGCTCGGAGAAATGCTTCCTCGCTGTGTCATGTTGGAACCTCTTGGTCCTCCTCGTATTCTGATAGTTGTTTATCACAGAATCAGACAGCATGACTGTTTTGCTGCGTGCCGTGCAGAGCACATCTGCAAACACACGGGTACGGATGACCGTGTGTGTGTGTGAGACATGTCCGCAGATTCTTGTAAGTGTGTGCATCCACAGTTTCCATTTACTGGCATCTGTTGGTGGATGAAGTTCAGTGAAACTAGTGTAAACAAGTATTGATGAGTCTTCGGATGAGTAGGGCTCTCTCTGATATCTTCCATTAGCCAAGCTTGCAGGATCCTTACCTGTTTCTTCTTACTCATCAGACAAACAAAAAAAGAACAACAAGAGAGACTCTTGAAAGAGCTGTAAACAGATCACTCAGAGTCTTTGTCCATTAAGACAAAGAAATTGATGAATTTTTGCCTCAGTAAGGGTTGAGACAGGACTTATTGTTTGCTCCTGTTAAAGTTGTGGATACTGTCCTGTAACTATTACCAGTAGGTCATGTAATAAATGTAATAAATAAATTCTCCTTCACATGTGCATGTGTTTTTTCACTCTGACACTAATGGTGACCTGAGTATTTATTGGCTTTTATCTTCCCTGCAAATGTGTCCATGTGATTCATAGGAGGCATGTGTTGGGTCAGTTGTTCACAGCACAATGGCGAGATGAGATTTGTTTAGCTTTGTGACATAAGGGTCTTCCCAGTCTGCTACACTGTACAGCTTCCTGTGACACATAGTTACATCAGTCATCCAGAGCGAGTAAGCGCAGCTGGGGTTAACCTTTCGATGTGACGGGAGGGAGGGTAAGATTATCGGAATGCAGTCAAGAGCGCACACTCGCCCATTTTTCTCTGAAAAGACTTATTTTAGGAAGAACGAGGTCGCGTAATCTCAGCTTCTCAGCTTCTACCATTTACCATCTGTGGGAGTTGAACCGGAGAAAGGTGACGAGGCATTTTATCAAACTTGGACACCTCTGCTGACAGTACAAGAATGGAATCCAGATTTCTCCCCCCATCTGTGGACACATGATATCAAGAGCGTGAGCTTTCACTTCATGCATATCCTCTCATCTCCTCCTAGTTCCACAAATCACCTGTCAGCTCTCCAGCAAACACCAGGAGGGTCAAAGGGCATCTCCTCATGCTTGTCACTCACAGCAGTGTCCAATTTGAGGTCCTGGACTGCCCGAGTACTTTGGTCCAGGTTGAGAGAGTGAGAAAAAACAACACACAGTGGCTAAAAAGGGAAACAGGAAGTCAGATACAATAGAGGAGACCTTTGATCCATGATGAGGGGGAAGACTTCCCCTCTGGGTGCAAACTATTAATGTGAAAGTGACTCTGCCCATTGCACATTTGTTACAGCAAATAATGGGCCTAAAATTAGCACACAATGGCAGGCAGACGGGCGACACTTGCATCCAGCCATGCGCAGGAAGGGAGCGGGAGGTAATTGTATAAAAATGAGTGATTTGTTAGGGTCGGGGCTGGTTAGGAGCGCCGGACGGTCGGCACCTAAGGGCAAAGGAGGAGAGCGAAGACAGAAGTTGAGATGGCAGACTTTGGTGATCGGGCTCCTCCAGCACTGCCTGCATGTTACTGTAGCTGTGTAAAAATCTGTTGCTTTTTAAAGTGGGTATTTGAGAATCCATTCTTTGTATTGGTATTTGTCAAGTACTGTACAGTACATATCCAGAGAAACCAAACAGAGAGTCAAGGGCCGTAGCTAGGGCTCATTCATACAGCATTATTATGAGAATATTGGATTGGAATAATATAGTGCCTTTTCTGCAAAAAGCTGGAGTAGATGGACATTTAGATTAGAGCAAAGTTCATTCTCAAGGCACGCTGTGGTTGGTTATGCTCCTGTTTTCTAGGAGGAACGCAGAATAATAAGAGGAAATCAACAATAAATTTCAGTTTGACAAAAGCCTAGGCAGTGAAGTGTCGGGGGAGCTTGACACTGTAACCTTACAGGTCAGCTATTCTTCAAGAACAGTGTTTGATACAGACCTCTGTTGTATCCAGCATGGATTCTAACACAGTCTGCTCACCAACAGTACACAGCGGTGGATAACAAGAACCAAGCAGCAGCTGAGATCCTGTCTAGTTGAAAGACAAGCTCGGAAAGGCCTCAGAACCACTGTTCCTCTAACAAAAACAACAATTACAAAACCCTGATGGAAAGCGGATTTGATTTGCGAAGGTTTTACAAGGCCAAATGGAGAACGAGAGGGTGAGAGCGAGAAAGCGGTCTGTTGTGCATTAACTTTTTTGGACAGCAAAGAGTTTTTCCCAGGTGCTGAGGGATTCCAGAGATGCTGATGTGTTGCCTTGCACTCGTGTTTGTGTGCTCATACACACATGTGTTATTTTTATCATTTATCAGTGTAACCAGGAGAACAATGTTGAAAGAGAGGTTGTCTGTGTGCGTGCACACACATAATACATGTGCATAATACAAAACCCCCACTCTCGCCTTTACTACCACTTGTTCCTCCTTTTAGTTTTAAGAGACTAGCCAGGAGCAGGGATTATAAGATCTAATTTCCAGCGAGCACTGGTTACTGAAAATGTCTATATAAGGACGCACGCAAGTGTGTGAGTACACACACGAACACTTCAACTGAATTACCAGCACAAAGATAGGTGAGGCTGCAAGTTGTTTTGTTTATGTTGGTGGATGTAAAACTGTTAAAAGTTGAAGTTGTGGCGTGTGAAGCCGAGAGGCTGCAGCGCCATGTAAGTTCCAGTCTCCCCCCAGCTGAGAAAAAGCCCCGAGGTAGAGGAGCCCCTACTGAGGACACTTTCCATGACCTCCTGTAATGAGAACGGCAAAGTATGTGGTGTAGTTTGGTTGTGGGAGCAGACAATAGGGTCTGTTGGGGATCATAAAATACCTGTGCCAGGCTGATTAGGAAGAAAGCAAATATTCATTGTTACACGCTCATGTGTGTATTGTCTGTTAACTGGCTACTATTTTCTGGCAACAATATAAAAAGGGATGTTTGTTTTCCATGAATTTTGGCATCACCTTCAGCATGACCTTTCTCCTCTTTTGGATCATTGTTATATATTTAAACTGAGTAATTAATAGAAAAATAGCTAGTTAGCTAGCTAGCTTGCTAGCTAGATAGATATTGATGGGATCATACAATAATAAGGTTTAATGCAATGACACGGTGCAATGAGATGGAACATTCTAAATATTGAAACACAGAGAGAGGGAGAGAGAGGTGGAGGAAAACAGTGTCCCCAGCTGGTTTTGGCTATCTAATAAACATGTAAACACTCTGCGTTCTCTACCTCATTAGGTGATTGCAGAGGCCGCTTGCTCTCCATAAATCAGGGCCCAGGTTATCAAGGCCTCTGATCTTAACTGTAGTGGGCGCCCAGCTGTCTACAGCCACACTGACTAGGAACAGCAGGCTCGGAGGAATCCAATTCCCCACCTCTCCCACCTTTCTCATTTTGCAAATAAAAGAGGAGATATGCTCGTAAGTGTGTGAGTACACATGTTAACTGGACATCAAACTCAAGGCATGTTGTTTGTTGGACGGGAATACTGACAGTATAATGGCTCTTTTACAAATGTCAGGTGAACTTATTTGCTACATCGGTGTTGCCATGTTTTTTTTTTTTTTTCCGCCAGCAGATCCCGGAGGTGTTGCAGAGACACTGACAAACATTCTTTTTCATCGCTGTCGTGAGAAAAGAATAATCTCCAGAGAGCAGGCTTGAGTGAAAGATGAAAAAGTTAAAAGAATGAAAAACGGCTGTGTGAGTTTGACTTCAACCGCCTCTCATGCCACCATAAAGGTTACTACATGCCAGGTTCAAGCACAGTATCACTCTCTTATTTCCTAATGTAAAACACACTTTGACTGTGTGCTAGCCAGCCTACTAAATGTTAAAGTGCTAACTTTCCATGGATAGGCTTTCTCAAGGCATCTTCAAAACTGTCAGGAGCTTTAGTTTCCTCTGCACTTTTCTTATGGTTGACTGATTATCCTTTGTCCTTTAAGAGGTGTTAATTTAAAACAATATTTACAATGAAAGGATAAAGAACTGAATAATATGTGAAGCAGAGAACTCTCACAGTGGTCACCAATGAAGCTAAACTAATTAGATTTAAATTATGGATAATGGTCTGAAAATAATTTCAAGATGGTTTGCAAATTGCCTGTAATTAAGAGCCGTAAAGTCTTTATTGCCACCATGCAAATAAAAGAGTGTCACATTGTCACAGTTTAAGCTCTTTTCAAAGCCTGGGCTGCAACTCTAATGTCAAAAGCTCCACAGCTGATTGAAATATCAAAATATGTTAAGTGCAGACAAACAATAATAACAAAGAAAATTATGACAGAATGTGCAAAAGATAAATAATCTAATGAAACCAGCAATTATGTACACTGAAATCTCACATACAGCAGTGCTAAAAAAATGCAATTACATTAAATTCAAGAATGCTGAGACCAGTGGTGGAAAGAACAGGTGTGGTAAATATTCTCCTGTCAGTGGCTAGCATGTGTGTTTTTGCCACCAACTGCTTCTTATATTGCTCCTATATGAGCAGTTTGGCATGTTGATTGCAAGAGAAGCCAATATTAAGTGGAAGTGCTAACAGTTGGTGAGGATGTCGGGGGGGCTTCTCAGAGCTTGAAATCTGTTTAAGAGCTGTAGATCCTTTTTGGCCTGCCTTGGATTGAAAGCCCCTCTCTGCGGACTTAAAATTCAAGGCTCAGGTTTCTAGGCCTTGGGTGCCGAACGACCCTTTCTCTAAGTTGAGCCCATGAGACCCTGTCATTAGCTGATTCGGTAAACAGGTGGATGGGAATATTAACTGGCCACAGCGATTGAACCATGCCTACCTTGCTGTTTACCCTATTTAATTTGATTTCAGAATTGAAATGTGACCCAGTAATATTTTTGATTCATTCTGAAACAGCAAGATGTTAACTGTCTAAGCATGATCAGCAGTGAATTTAGCCCCCTGCCTTTAGTCCACCAGAATTTATTAAAACCTGGGTGGAGTTTCCATTTGAAATCAGAGCACAATAACTCAGCCACCATAACTTTAGAGGGATAAAGTCAGCATAAACTTGGATAAAACAAGTAACACCGTAAAATAGTAAAGTATTAATAAAAATAAGACGAACTTTGCAGCAAATTCTGACATCAGTCGGGAGATTTTTTTTTTTTATACTTGGTGATGCAAACCAGTTACTTCAGTAGCAATCATTCATAAGCCTGACTGACGTGACTGTCAGAAAGAATGTATTACAAGTTCTGGGCAGTATTGGTAGCTATATCGTGAGAAGTGACCACACTTAAACAATATATAATATATATATATATATATACACTACGTGCCATTTGCACTTATGTTGTATATATTCACACATGGGATTTTAAAGAGAGAAACCACAATAAATCACAGCTTCCAGAGAACTTCTGTTGCTTCTGTCAGTGAGTTCAAACACTCAAACATGTCACACCTCTGACCGCACCCAAAACAGTTCTGTCGCTAAAGGTGTTTTCCATGGATCCGCTCTATTTGGTCATGCCAGTTTTTTACATAGCGGAAAGGGCGAGGAAACCCAGTTCAAGCGCAGGTGGAATGAGGCGTGACGTTGAAACTCCATCAGCTGGTAGTCAAACAGCAGCAGGTGGCAGAGAGGAGCTATCACACACTTGAATTTCATGTTCTTACAGTTTGGAAGGTTTGGGAACGACAACACGGCATCCTTTTCTATTTGAAATTGGCCGTGATAAATCTCATAAAAAATACTTTTATTAGTCAGCATTATTTATGATGTTGTTGGCACACATGGTAAAGTGTGGCAAAGTGAAAACCACACCTAGCTGACACAAACTGGCAACGTGCTGGTTGGGTTTTGGCGCTCACCCCACCCAAAAGTGTGGATGGGGTGTGGATGTAAATTGGAATTCAAACAAAGCAATTCAGCAGAAATCTTTTTTTCCCCTTTGCCCTGTATAATTCATATTTACCCTTTAAGTGCCCTAGGATTTGTTTAGATAAGGAATAGCATTCATTTCACTTTCCCCAACAAAGTTTCCTATGCAATAAGATCATTTGTAGCATGAGCCCTCTGGTCAAAAGTGTGGATCTGTTTGCTATTGCTGCCTCTACAACATAAATGTAAGAGCATATGCTAAGAAAGTATTACAGAATGGAAAATCTGATACGTTTGAAACATGCATGTAAATATTTGTTTGTAACTGAATCCAAGACTGCAGCACAGGTACGTGTGTCAGACAAGATTGAAGGATTGCTCATTTATGGACAGGTAAAGGCCCCAAATCCATTAATAGAACATTTTTGGTTTACAGTAACACATGAAACCCATTCATACTGTAACTGGAACTCCAGTACTGTAAAAATACACTGTTTAAACTGTACTATGCTTTGTAATGCTATTTTATAATATACTATATTACATGTAAAATAAAATAATGCATGTATATAAGAAAGTTTTAGAACTACCCTCTTGATGGCAACACAGAAATGTTCCTGTAACATTGCTTTGTTATGTGTTTGATGGCTGAGCACAGATGTGGGCCTGGCAGAAAATGAAGAGTTTGATTGTAATCGGGACTTCTCTCATTACTTGCTTAACGCAGAAAAGTGTTGTGGGAAAGAGGTGAAAGAAAACGGAGGAGAAGAGAACAGAAGAGAACTGAGGAGAACAGAGGAGAAGAAAAAAACCTCAGTTCAGCAGAAAGCAGGCCAGATGAGCCACTCTTGGTGTGATTAGTGGAGCTGGTGGAGGTGAAGTTAACAGCTATTGACAGGCCGGGCAGGCCACAGCTACTCTTCACCTCTAATCAGCCTTAGCCTTTAATCAAGTCCGAGGACTGGGACACAATCTCCAAACTACTGATGAACGGCACTATTGGATTACCTCATGACCTGGATATGGGCTAAACTTATGTACTCTGCATCAGCTAAGAAAATGCACACTCTAAATATGTTCCCATACTGAGGCCAGCCACGCATGATTTTAAACATCAAGCAAACAGCATTTACATGCATCCCTTCCACGTTTGTGCCAGCTCCTGTTGTTTTTTAGAGACTAATAGAGTCTGCTGGTGCGGCTGGCAACATGTAATGTGTGTAATTTGATGGGAGGCTGCAGAACAAGGAAGCAGGGAATATGCTGGCCACATCTTTAACCTATTGAGGCAGGATGATGTCATGATTAGAAGAGGAAATTGGGATCCCTCCAGAACCTAAACACCCCAAGGCTGTTGGGCCAGCCATCCAGACGGCTGGAGGGAGGGAGACAGAGCCAGAGAGAGAGAGAGAGAGAGAGACAGAGACAGAGAGAAAAGAGAGGAGAGAGATGGGGGCTTGGGTTGACCCACAGTGTCAAGATCAAAGCGTAGCACCACTTGGCTGACAAGGAGGGGCACACTCCAGGGATAAGTGTGTGTATATGTGTTTGTGTATGTGTGCAATATGTCTGCTGTGGATCTCATCCAGCCCTACCCGCCTCTTCACCCGGAGCTCACGTCAAATATGCTGTGCTATTAAATATACCTAGTCTTATCTCCCTTCTCTTTTCCTCTTTGACTGATTCATTGTCTCCCAATGCGTGTGCGTAACACACACACACACACACACACCTCATATACGAACTCGGCCCGTTAAACAAATCAGGCTGTGATGCTCTTCATGGCTTCCCTCGCAGTGGTGAGACACTGAGAGGTGATGAGGTGAAGGAGACAGAGTGCAGAGACGGGTGGGAGAGCGGGAGCCAGAGACAGAGAGCAACAGAGAGTGTAATTGTACTTCTTTGCACTTAGGACTTAGAAAAGATTCCCTCACATGGCCCCAAAACACTCATACATATACTGTATAATCACATGTGTGAAATCCCTTAATGAGCTGACCACAATGCTCCCAGTTGAGAGCATGAGAGGAACAACTGACGGGCTGTGATGATCAGGGGTGTTTTGACATTTGTTGGTTCTTAGCAACACTAAATCTCTCTCATACAGTGATCACTGGAGCAATTATCTCCCCCCCTTGTCCAGGAACTCAGCTGAGTTGAATTGGAGGGGAGCCAGGGACGGGCACAAGGGATTCTGCATGTACACACACTACAGTCACAACACTACAGTCATTTATTTGGCCTTTATCATATTCCTGGATATTTGTTTTTTTCGTTTGACTAGCCCAGCCAACCAGAAGCAGTTTTTGTGTTGCTCTGATTCCTGCAACAGGAAAGCCCCAAATGCGCTTTCCCAGATGTGTTTTTTTTTCTTGGTATGGTGATAGTGGTGGTTTATCACTCAAAAGGTCATGTCCCTTAAATGAACTGTGTTAGCAGAAAAAGAAAGAGAGCTATTCAGAAGCAGACTCTGGTTGGTAAAGAGCATCCTGTACTTGGTAACTGACATGTGTAGACGTGACCTAAAGTCTAAGCAGAGTCCTCATATCTGTGCAGCACAATCAGGTCCGGAGCAGGTGACTGTAGGTGTGTTAGTGCGCACAAGATACCGAAAGTTAGAGATAGTGATTCCCTCCTCCGGTTTGTGACCACACGTTGCCCCCAACAACCTCTCACAAATCACTTCCCTGTCGGTGTATAGCTTTGGGCCTCGCTCTGTTCAGCTGTGTTGAAACTAGTCTAGCCTTGCCCCGAGGCCAAGACAGTCACTTAAAGAGCTTTAAAGGCTCATATTTCCTCCCTTCGCCACATAGAGTTCGACTTGCCTTATGACCTTCAGTGCTGTGAAATATGTTCTTGCCTCCAACTAAAACAAACAAAACATATTTCTTCATCAGCATCTTCTTCAACAGGCTGAACAAGGAAGCTAGGAGCGAAGAAGAGACAGCAACATGATTCGCCGGAGGAACGACCCCAGTTTGCAGTCGTAGGTCTGTGCAAGGTGGGAATCACTACAGGTGTTAGCCATGTGTCAGTCATAGAGATGATTTAGGGGCTCACATGCAGCTTAAAAACTAGTTAATTTGCTCTTTCTGTAAACATGCCATTCTCTCCTGACGAGGGAGCGGATTTGGAAATGATTTAGGGAAAGAGTTGGAGCTGGGTCAGTTTGGGTGTTGCTTGCAGGCACACAGTGGGGACTGTATGTTTTTGGCAAATGCTGTGAAAAAGACAGGAACCTTGACACTTCAGAGATGAGACTCTTAGCAGTCAATCAAAGCGCTGCTGGCTGTGTCTTTTAAATTCACAGCGGGTTCAGCAGCTAAGATTTCAAAGGAGCCGGTCATGTGTCGAACGATGAGTTACGGCGATCTAACAGCCTAAGTTCATATGACGTCGTAGCAAATGTTGAATTCATCACTGACAGACAGAAAAAATAACCACATTTCCAGGTCAATTTACTTTTTTTCACTGATATTAATCACACAAAAACTGACGTAATATTTCGCCCAGAGTCTGGGTTCTCCTGCGTGATTATCCCGGGCAATGTGGACGCACTTGTGGAGGATATCCAAGACTTTAACTAGCGCTCATCAGAAGTCACCTGATCCCTTGTGGAAGTGCATTTTAAGACCCACACTCCTTGGCATCCTGAGTTTGTTTAGGCCAGAACCCTCACTTCCTCTCGGTGTGTGTGTGTGTGTAAATTTAAATACATATGATAGCATTAACTTGTATGGGTATGACTGCACTTATGCTGTCAGAATCTTGGTGAATTGTAGGGTGATTGCTGTGATTTCTATGTGTGTGTGTGTGTGTGCTTTTGAGCGTGTGGTTGTAAAATGTGTCAGCCCCGGGATGACCCCCCGTCCTTCTTTTTTCAGCTTGGCCAATTTCACCTGAGCCTGTGTCTGTTCTGGGTGGGAAATAATAGGCCTGGCACAGCTCTGGAAGCTATTTGCCATCAGCGTGGATTGATTGGAGCCACGGTCTGGCCCCTGTCAGCCCGGTGTAGGGATAGTGGAAAGAGGTTGCTGGTGAGGCTGAAATTAGTGAAGGGTGGTGTGGGGCATATGGGGCCTCTGGTCTGGTGTCAGGCCTGATTAAGAGGATCCTGCGCCCCTGACATGCTGCAAACAGCATGCAACCAAAAACGTACACACATGTGTGAACGGAGAACACGGACATGGTGCCAAGGCCCTCATGGAGATACTGTAGAGAACAAGCTCAAAGCTACAGGAGACAGGAAGATGATGCCTGCACAGGAAAAAGGAAAGCCAATGGAGGAATTCTCATTGATTTACCGTAGATCCCAATTTCAGATCAATGCGGATTGCATCTGAGGAATTCCTTGGCTGAACCCTGCAAAGGCGCCCTCCCCCTCCCTGGCAGAGGAGGGAAAAGGAAACGGATGTAAATGTCGTCAGGGATCTCAAGAGCACCTTTTTGTCAGCAAATCAGAGAAAAGCTTTTACGAAAAACGTGACAAGGCTGCCAAATGTAATATCTCTCCTGACATGTGAGTGGAGAGCACTTCAACAGTTAGCCCATCAAAACCCGCCTGATCTCACACTTGTCGCGATTACATGACACACTAAAGCCATTTCAGCGCCGACATTTCCCCCCCACCTTTTTTTCCCTCCCAAGTCATCAGGGACCTTTTTCACCTGTAGGAATGTCTCTTTTTAATAATACACAGTTGCAGTGTGTGGTTTTGGTAAGACCAGAAATAGGTATGCCTTCAGGCAACATGACAATAAGTTGACAAGTAACCCACTAAATACTGGGCAGACAAAATGAGATACTACTTAACTGATAATTCGTGATATTGACTTAACTGGACTTAGTCAAGGTTATGAAGCAAAATAGTAAAAACAAAAGGGAATGAATCTGGATTTGTGGCCATAAGTTGTTATATTCAATATTTTCTGGCCATTTTTCATCCATTGTCAAACACTCATCCCTGCCTCTAATAATTTTTGTTTAAACAGTTCAATCATTTCAATGTAGGTATCTAAACGTGCAGTGGTTTTCATGCTAGCAGAGTGAGCAGGGATGCAAATGGCAAATCAAAAGAAAATGTGAGCCCAAACTCCTCACTAAAATCCAAAAATTATATTCTGTAAACAATATTTTATGTGCTCTTGTCTGTGTCTATGTCTATTCTTTTAGCATATACATTCACGAAAATATCTAAATCATCCTTCTCTTCCAAGATCTATCCAGATAAATACATTCTAAAAATTCTTGACCCAGGACAAAACATAAAAACAATACATTAGAAGAATATAGAAAAACCCTTTTAGGAGTAACCGAACCTTTCTCCCTTGCCTGACAGAAATGTAGGGAAACAAAAGAAAATGGATCAAAATGTCAGTGGAATCTCAAGAGCTTTTTCATTGGAAATCAAAGAAAAGCTTTTTAGAAAAATGTGACACAGCTGCCAAATATAATATCACTCCTGACACACTAGCGGAGTGCGTGTCCAACCGTTAGCCCATCAAAAGCCCGCCTGATTACACTCGTCGGCGATTACAGGAGACATTACTGCCATTTCTGCTCAGACGTGAATCAAATATGAATGGGTTTTCTCTCTGAAGGGCGCCGAGAGGTAACGGATGTCTCTGGAAGGAATTTGGAGGTGAAAAGTTATTTTGAGTTGATTTTAGGGAGATGGTTTGACTGAAAGACGAGAGTCGATAGAGAAATGGAGATGACCCAGTAAGGGCAGAGAGGGGGAAATGAAGAAAAGTGGTGACAAGGTGGAATGGCAGCTGAAATGAGAGGAGAACGCATACTTTACCTCTGACTATAGGCCATTTATATAGTAATATTCAACAGTATATTTTAGATTCTAAATTACAGCTTGTTGTTTTACTTCACCAATTTAACTTTAAAATTCAGTCATCACACCAAGCCATAAAGCGTTTCCTTGTTTGCTTTGTATGCTGTAATATCAATAAGAGCATCTGAATATCATTATTCAGAATAACATATGAAATATCACACATAAAGTGGATTGTGTGTGTTCACTGTGAATTACTTCTTTCTCCATGCTGCATAAATATTTCAACAAATTATAAACATATGTATTTGATATGGATATGTAGTGCTATATGTAACACTTTTTCTACTAATGAAAAAAATACATTTTGTGTTATTTGAGTCCAGTAAAGATGCCTGTTTTCAAACACATTCCCTTGTCACATTTCAGCTAAACTGTCAGCAATTACAGGGTCAGTAGATCAGGTTATAAATTCTCAGACAATCATAGTAAAGGTATGAGCGGCGTAACCTTGCACTTCATAAAATAAGGTGAAATTATTCTGCAGCTGTGTACAGGTGAGTGTAGCTATTAAAGAACAGGTAGGCCACAGATCATGTAAATAACTGTCAAATAGCTATACAATCACACAGTGAAATGTACCAATGTCACAATATAAATCTTACATTTTATACTGCACAGGATACTGGCCAATAAGGCAGTGATGAGTTTTTGGCATACTGCAGGATTTTTTTTCAGTGACTATTTTCTGTGAGCGAACAGAACATTTTCTTTTTCACTAAGTGCTGCATTCTTCTCCAAAGTAATATCATTATGTCTGTTCCCATATATCCAGTAATGTGTTGTGTTTTGCTCATGGGCCACTTCATCATCACCAACTTTTTTAAGCCACTCTAGTGTAATTGTTCTATGACAGACTGCCAGTCAGTTGGTCTGTGTGCTACTTTGGTCTAGACTCAACAACTATGAAAGTACAGATATTTATGGTTCCCAAAGGATGTATCCTACTGGCTTTTTTGTCAGGGTGACCATGAGGCTCAAATTGGATGAATTATAATAAATATGCTGACCCCTTAAATTCAGCCCATCATCATAATGTGAAAATTTCAGTTTGTCCAAAACTTCTGTTTATAACCAAAAACTAATGACATCCCCATCAGCCTCAGCTACACTTAACATCAGCATGATAGTATTGTCATTGTGAGGAGGTTAGCATGCTTGTATTAGGATTTAGCTCAAAGAACTGTAGTGACTAAGAACAGCCACACTGCTAGCATCTTAGGCCTTGTTCAGACTGCCAGTCCAAATCAGTTTTTGGCATATCCAGATTTGATTGGATTGGATTTGGCAAAAAAAATTTTTTTGAAAATCAGATCCAAATCGCATTTGGAAATTCTGATTGGATTTCTACTGATCTGGCCTGACTGCTCAAATCAACACACAATGATGACATCAAATCAAGAGTGCTATCAGAGATTACAGTTTTTTAGTGTTATGGATAGCAACAAGAACAGACTTGATAGTATGACTGGACAAAATGATGCACCTGTTTCTTATGCTTCTGCACCGGAAAGCTGAGACCAGCGTAGCTACACCTCACCTATGTCATTACCACAGCAACCCATGCAGATAGGTTGGTGATGTCCGGACACACAAATCCGACCTGATCACTTGCAAATAACCCCGTGGACTGTCTATCCTAAAGATCTAATTTGAGAAACAAATTGAATTTGCCTACAGTCTTAACAAAGCCTTAGTTTGTCAGTCACTGAATCCGTCATTCAAAAGTAAAGACATTAATCATCAGCTGTCAAACCAACTATAGATGCTGCTGATCTCAGGCACTGTAGATGACAGTCACAGCGTAACCTTAACCCTTCAAAAAAAACTCAAACCCTTCTGACCCCATGTATGAAAAAATAAAAGATGCAAATTCAGTATTCTTGTATAAGTTTGCTGTGTGACTAAATGGTGAAAAAAACCTTTGCCTGCTTTAAATTAGATGATCAATTATATCTCTGTTGCCATTGATATATTCCTCTTTGTGTACAGTATGTGCGACTGCTCCAGTATCTCAGGCTGCTGTAAAGGATGTCAAGCAAGTCATTCAGGCAGGCAGGCAGGCAGGCAGTTTCAGTCATGAAATATTCAGCAGTAGGTGCGTATCTTCTGGCTTTGCCACTGATTAAGGTAGCAGTATTAAACACAGTCTATCATTCATTCCTCTCAATTCTCTTTTTCCACAGTGATAATGTCATGCTGTCTGTTTCACTCTGTCTTCTTTTTTCCTGAGGTCCACCTCCATACTGCACTAACAAACTCCCAACATGTTTTACTGCTGCAGGGCACTGCCTCGCAGATTTATGTGTGGTATGTTTTTAGCAATATCAGTAGCAGCCCATTGTGCTCATGTAGCTAAGACAACAGCCTCAGGTTGGCAGAGAAACAAGGCCTGCTGCTTGCCATACACATCACCCTGCAGAAAAAGACATTCACTCTTCCTTTTGTTTTTGCTTAACCCTTTCTTTTCTCCTTACTGAATTTCTTCCCTAACTGTTTCTGTCCTTTCTTACTTCCCCATTCCCTCCACTGCCTTTTACTTTTTCTCTCCCTTTCTTCAACAGGTCCCTTTCCCTTTCTAACTCCCTGTTCTTATCACACCATCGCTTTAACTCCTCTGTACCCTTCTGCCACTGGCCATATCTTTGATGGACAGGGATTACGTGGAGGTGCTAATGTAGGCCACTCTACTCCAGATAAGCTCCATTTGTCAACACACTGCAATTTACATACCAGACACTGACAAATGTTTTGAGAGAGTCATTTGCTTACAGTGAAATCTAATTAAAGTATGATAATGGTACACTTGTTTTGTTAAGTGAAGTTTTGGCCAAAGTGACCCAGTAATTGGAGGATAAGGCTCATATCTATCAACTACATCTGTCAGTAAACAAACACTCAACAGGGAGATTATTCATTCTATTATTTCTGCAAAATATTCAAATTATACTTTCTTTGGCAGGATTGCACATGAAACAGTATCCACACCACATGACAAATGTAACTCATGATTTCTATGGCGTAGGCTTATTTAAAATTACAACTTCATTTTACTGTGCCTCCCACCTGTCGTCATTTTGTTTGCTTAGAATAAATATTGATTTTTAAGAATTACAATAAATGTGTTGGACTGACCTCCTGATGAGCCATAATCGGCCATGCTGTGGTAATGGGGCTATTGAGTTGGTATATGGTAAGCACTGAGCCCTCAAATCCAGTAGGGTCTGTGGATGGCGCCACTAGTAGCCAGCCAGTCTCTCCCCCACCTCCGCCCTCCTCCCGCCTCCCCAGTGAGGAGCACTCAGAGCCAAGGTCCAGGAATTAGCCCCAGCACCCGGCCAGACAACAGATCAATGGGCCCGGTCCTGTATTGATAGGGCCACTTGGGCTCCAGAAGTGCCTGCTAATCCCTGCAGTTTATCAGCCACACTGGCTGCCTGGATCTGTTGTCTGGTACAGTTCTCTGTCGAGCAGACAGGCTTATGCTTGTGGACACACACTCTCACTCTCAAGCACACACATACACTTTCCTGCACACACACCTCTGTTGCACCGAACCACCACTCACACACGCACATGCCCCTACCTCTCTCATCATCCTCCTCTTTTCGTTCGAACGTGGCGTCAATTGCATTACCTCGGGTGTTAGAGCTGCAGCTATAGAGTTGCCTTGTTTGAGTTAGCCGTGGCTGGGTGGCTGTAACTATATCCAGTGTCCTGCTAAAGGGGCAGGAGGCTGGCTGGCTGGTAGACAGAAAGTCTGACCGGAGTGTGGCCCATTGATTCTAATGGGCTTTTTAGGGGGCCTAATGATGGGAATCTGTTCACGCCTCGCTTGTCACGCCTAATTAAGCCGATGCAACAATGAGTCCATTCACACTGGCTCAAGTTACCTCTCTCACCCCTCCCTTTAGAGCTGGTTTTGCTCATTTTAGCCAGAGTAAAATGACTGGCTTCTGGCTCATGGACAGCTCGGAGGCTGGATATTTTGGAGTCTTTTTTCCTAACTGTTGGGAATCATTTAGCACTGAATCAGAAACCTCATATTTCTCTGATCTTACATTGCCTTTCATGCACTCTATTTTTCAAATAAATTCTATTTTTGCCAGTATGCATTTTCTTTTTGTCTCATGAACTAATTGGTTCATGAATAATTATCAACCTTGTTTACAATCATGTCTTCCTTCAGCCCATAGGTGGCTTCTAATGGCTTCAACATTTTTGGTGGGCTGGAGCCAAGAACCTCCTCAGCCAATCACAATGCTCCACTGATCACTCATGTGGGAATGGCAGTGATTGATTTTGACTTGGGATTCAGGTGAGTTATAGCAAGTGCTGAAAATCTACACGTACTTGCTGCCGTGACACCAATTTGTCATCAAAGACTTGTCAAAGACTCAACACACCAGTTTATTCCTTCCACTAGCAGCTTAAACTGGCCATGAACCTTAAAGAAAGGATGTTGTTGGGGGTGGTTATCTACGCTGGTGTTTCTTGATTAAACTGCAGAAACCAACAGTCAAATTTGCTTAAGAAGTTGCTGGTTCCAACAAATTTGGCCGGGAGCGACTTTATAAAGCTATATCATGCAAATTTGTCTGTTATTATCCGTAATTTCCATCTTAACATGCATTACCCTTATGATCAGCGTGATGCATTATGTTTGTAGTTCGACTCTCCGGTAAGGTCAGATTGAGTCGTTTCCTGTCAGGCTCGGTGAAAGCCGTATATCAGGTGTGCGATGGAGCCGGCAGATAAACGGCATGCACCACCTTGCTCTCTTCCCCAGTTTGTGTACACATGCTTTTAGCCAGCCACTTAACTGCCAGGATTACTTCTGTAAGGAGATAATTGCAGGGTGAATGTAGACAGCAGTTGCTGTGTGTGACACAGAAGATCCATAGACACCTTTTGTCAACCTTTACCTGTGTTTTTGTCTCAGGGTGGAGTGTCTCTGTATGGTACGGGGAAGGTGGTGGGGGTGGTGGTATGGGGATGAGGTAAGAGAAAGAGAGTATACTTTTGTCTGCGTGAGCGTGTAGCTCAGTGTGTGGGATGGACATTACCTTTGCAGTGAGGACTGTTTGTTCGTTCTGACATGAATGCTGTCTAAAGCAGGGGAGTGTCTGTAAATATTGATCTCCTGTCTGTTACTGCATGAAGCACTCTGCCGCAGACTAATTCACCCTCGAGCTTTTCTCTCTATCTCCTATTCTCTTCTTCTTCAGGTTGTTTGACATGGATACAACAGTTCAAATATTACATGATGAGACACACAGTATACGTGGAACCTTTTGCAAGATCTTAAGGTAGTTTTAGTAACAAGGAACAGTCTCTTTCATGCAACCAGTATTTACTGAAATAATCTTAAAGAGCATCACCAGACTGTCTCAAACCCTACTTTAAACGACTCTTTCATTAAAGTGAAAACTCAGCCTGTGTGCATACCCTGCTAATCAATGAAATCATTTACACAGATTTGCAGATGAACTTGCCTAACTGGTGTTTGTTTTCAGATTTGGATACAAGGAGCTGTCAGTGTGTAGATAAATGTGAAATCTGATATGGTGATGCACATGACAGGATGCTACAGCACTTACATATTAGCAAATATGTAGAGCACAGCATCTGTGTGTGTGTATGTGTGTGCTGCACGGCTGGCACTGAGCAGTGTCATGCTTCTGCTGTATGTCATCTGACCTTGCAAAAACTCTTCTCAAAAGCAGGTCTTGTGATTGGTGAAAAGACAGGAATGACGGCCCCCATTTAGGGGTCCTGACCGTGACTTCAACTCATATCCGTCAGAGGAAGGATGAAGAAAGACTGGGAGGAGAGAAATGAATGACTGGCAATAGCAGATACTAACGCAAAATGCCCTGCAGCAGTCATTAAACTTTTCAGTCAACAGCAGGCTACGATTTAACAAGGGATGGGTTTTTAGGTAAACACTAATGCAGAGCATGAAAGGAAGACTGGAAGAGGGTGGGGTTTTGTCTGTGTGTGAACATGGCCTGTGTTTGTCCCTAAATCTCTGCCTGTATGGTTGTTTGTGCATGCTTTTACTGTACAGTATTTATCCAGTCAAGATTAACTGTGTGCGGCCTTTGCCGGTAGGCGCTGAAAAGAATCACAAGAGCACGTCTGGAAAAGGACGCTCTCATCGCTAAGTTCACGTGGCGCCTTAAACATGGCCCTAAGGTGCTGTGATCGGTTGGTGGACTTGATGACTTTACTTCTGCTATGTCTGGAGTATGTCCAAAAGATAGCCCTGATAACAACATTTGTCTTTTGCCAAGCGTTGCGTCGGGTTGTCTTGTTGGAGGCCAGGGGTAGGTGAATCATGCCTAACATGACTTTTTGACACCATAAATGGGTAAAATCATCCTCACTGGACTCATTAATCATTTACTTCAGCACAGTGTTGATAGAAACAGACTACAAAGCCAACATGTCACGTCAGGCTTTGAGAATGGACTTAATTAAAGAAAAACACTGTTTTAACAAAGTGAGTTTGGGTTTCAAATTCAGCTGTATAATTAGACTAGTACACTAATACAATACCTAGTGCTGTAGAAGATATCATAAGCGTATTACACCAATTACATGTACAATACATCAGCTTATATGCTAAAGACTCTGCTTGAAGCCAATATTAGCCAATTAACCTTCCACTCCAACTGACCTTTAGACTTGACCGTAGATTAATTTGTATAAACTATCTTTAATTTTTATAATGTTCAAGTATGGGAGACCAGACAAGACATGCATATAATTGCTTCTTTGTTTTTGCTGTAATAATAAACTATTTAATAATCTTTCAAATTTATTCTAAAACAAACAAACAAACAAACAAAAAAAAAACTTGGATGTCATGTAAACTTAGCAATGTAATAATTCTATGATCACAAGCAAAAGATGCTGAATTGATGAAATACACACTATTTGAAACACACTATTTTCTCAAGATGACAAAATAACCAGTTTGTCATCTCTAGAAAACAACATGAAATTACTTGTCCTCTCTGGCCCTCCATATTTAAGTTAGATAATCATATTCTCAATAATCTAAATTCATCTTACAAAAACACAACACTGTAGCCTAAATCCATTTCTTGCTTGTCACTCCAGCTACCTCTGGGACCCACCAACACCAGGTCATAATCTTCACAGAGTGACCAACAGAGAGCAACATCAATTTGCTTTCCCTCTCCATTCTCACATAAAATCATTTGTACCATGGTAGGGTTTTTGGTAAGCCCCTGAGGATGTCAGAAACAAACTCTCTCAATGCCGCCTTTGAACGGCAACTCACAAAACAAAGGCATCTTTCTCAATTTCTCAACATCATGAGAGTCCTTTATGAGAAACACATTGCACAACCCCGCTGTATTTCAGCTGTTTCACAATTGTCGTTTTATTCCCAACAGCTTGGTTAAATAATGTGCTAAAAACCCTGGAGAAGATTGGTTTGGTTTACCACCAAATCTATCTGGTAAGGACAGTTGGTACCTCAGGCATCGTGAGGGATAGATGATGGAGTAAACTGAGCTCCAAGCCAAATTTCTAACTCAGACACCCACTTCACCAGTGCCTTCAACAAACCAATGGCCAGTAATGTGATTTGTCTGTACCTAAGGATTTACTGTCTATCTGGATAGAACAGCAAAGCTACTGTCTACCAGAAAAGTTACAAAACTCAAGGCTGATAAAATCTGTTTTTAAGTGTGAGAGGATTTCAGAGACTGCAACACACACACACACACACACATCCATCAGCGCCATGCAGAGACCATATTCACAGCTGTCTCAGCAGAGCAAAATCAAAGATGGTGGCGCCTGGTTGACATGGTGAACATGACATCTTGTCCTTGCGTTTTTCCTCTTTGACAGCCCCTGGTTCTTGTCACCCCAACGCCATCTTGCACTGCCTTCATAACCTGTTGGACAGCACTGCATGTCACAGGCCTGGGCCTCTTGGCGTGTCACGGGGCTGATCAACCCTGTGTGGCAGCTACCTGACGCCCTGTCTGGCAGCTCACCTCCATCACTGTCACGCTCTCGCATTCCAGTTTCTCAAGGCCCCATCACAAGCATGATTTATAGCTTGGAAAATGGTGAATGCTGGGGCAAAGCTTCAGAACTTTGGCTTCACTTTTTTTTTTATACTTCTCAGGCAACCTCACACAGCACTGATGCATGCCAACATTAATGGCTTTCCTGAAATTATCACAATTTCCCAGGCTAACTGCGTTTTTGTAGCTTGTTGTAAAATCACTCTCTCTGGCTCTTCAGCTACATGATAATTGTTTGGAATGGAAGTCTGGCCATTCAGCCCGAGGGTTGGGAAAGCTGCTTCTTTGTATTTTGTTGTGTTTGACAATCAGAGGTCATCTTGATGGCCGACCTCTCTGTTGTTCAGGTCACGCTCGAACAGCAAATATGTGTATTGAGGTGCAGTGTTCCAAGCCACCCGCAGACACTGAACAGGCTAGTGGTGACAGATAAGTAGAGAGACGAGCCCTGACAGGTCACAGCTTCTAACACGACGTGACACCTAATAAGTGGTGTTTTTCTCTCAGAAACACACACGCACACACACATGCACACTCATGAGTGCGGGGGCCCGAAGGCTCTCAAAATAATAAAAGAGAGGAGAGATTTTTGGTGGCAAGAGATGAAAAAAGGAGAGGCAGGGAGGAGTTAGCGAAAGCCCCTCAGAAAATTTTGCTCCCTCCGACTTCCATATTGTAATGTTTTGAGTAGCATGGAAATAGTTTGGCTTTTCTCATTTTGTTTGCATGATCTTTTAAACACTCAGCAGCACTGGCAGATAATTTCTATTTTGTCTGATTCCACTCTTTGATTTCGTGTTTATGTGTCCTCACCAAGTCTCGTAAATGAAAGGAAAGAATTGGAAATATCAACAATTCTGTGAGTATCGTGTTAAAAAGCCCCAGATTATGGCTTTGTTTGTTTATCCTGGGTTTTTATTCATTCACATTGTTTTCCTGAGGCACATTTGAGTCTGCAGAGATGAGGTTAGCAGCTGGTCATGTCTCTGTGATACTTCACATGATTTAGCCAATGTGAATGGTGTTGTTTGTTGGAAATGGGTTAGGAATAGGCCCTTTGTCAAATCTGGGGGATTTTTGAGTAGAGGGCACAAACCCAAATGTTCTGCCATAATTTAACAATTTTGTGAGGGGCAGATTTGAGGTAATGTTTGGTGAAGATGTTTTCTTAAAAGTGAATAACAAATCATTTAAGAATTTAATTTAATATTCTTTGGGAGTTCAAGAGTGAATTCATGATTCAAGGGACAGAAATGGTGGGTATGAGTTTCTTCCAAAACAATATTTCTGGAATTTATAAATGTATTCCCTTGCTGTTTTGCACACATACCTCTAATATAATTATACAGTATATACTACACCCTCACAGTTGGTTCTATGAGCAGCTGTTGTGTACTGCAAGTGAGGAATATTATTATATATGTCTATCCTCAGGCTTTTAATGTCTACATGACACAAGTAGGAGTAGATTAAAACATTTATCAGGTTTGTCCTTTCATTGTAATAATTCAGCATTCGCTACAGACCTTTCCGAAAACCCTTCCACATTCTTTCACTTCCCCTTGTCAGAAACATTTAAATTCTATGTCTTCAGACAGCGCAGTTACAATTCCCCCGTGGCGGCCCCTGATCGATCATTTCACTTTTACTGGGTAACCTAAGACTGTTTTGCAGTCAGCAACATTACCTGCTTCCTCGCCAGCCCTTTCAGTCCAGCTGGCACTCAGTCCACCTGACACAAGGGAGATGAATATGAAATGCCTCTTGCTTTGTTTCCCTTCACAGCCATTGTTGCTTCTGTGATTAGATTTGAGACTGAAGTGCCCCGTAAGCCGATCTGTAGGTGGGGTGTAAGACTGCCACCCTTCAGAAAGTGCCTCGGCGTGATGTGCAGTTGATTGCTGTTGCAGTGGAGTTGATAGCTCCTGGCATGTGTTGCCATGGATGGAGCTGGAATTTATACTGACTAGGCCATTTTAGCAAAAGGAAATTTACAGCTGATTGTGTCTTAAATGTTGTTGAGATCCCAACTTTTTAAAATGATTTAAACTATGATAATTCTCTAACATTTTTACAGCATAATAATAATAATAACATTTCCTAAATGCCAGAATCTTATTTGGCCATGTCCTCCCAGATCAGTAAACTTACTGACACCCAGCTTGCAGCATTCCCCTTTGCTGACACTATATTGTCCATGAGGTCACAAGTCATGATATTCATGAGCTCAATCACAGTGGACAAGGTCTGTCCAGCAGCTACAGTTACCAACTGGCCTCCCTCAATCAACTCTAGCTATCCCCTAACCCACGTCACTGCAGCCATACCAACTCTCTTTAGCTTATCAGCCCCGAAAGAGGCTGTTTCACTGGATGGGAACTGCATCTGTTAAAGCATGTAGCTGTCAGAGCAACTTAGCCACCAGCCTCTCAGACGTAGCCCAGGGGGAGCTGTCCTTTCTGGGCCAGTGAAGCCTGATGTTGTTTTGGGGCCTCGGCTACGGTGGCGCACCCATAGCCGGATGGAACTATGGGCTGTACCGGTGTAAAAAGAGTCATTTCATCTTCTCTCAACAGAGATTGCTACGATTTCTAACCTAAGAGTGCCAGCTGTGTTTGAAATTTGATGGCCCCTGGATCTACAGATTGACTTAAGGGCTGCCACCGTTGGTAGCAGTGATACGGGTGCCAGTGTTGGTGTGTGTATGTGTCTGTAGAGGGAGTGGGGTTTCTGTGGTTTGGTTGTGTTGACCATTTTGTGGTTCCCTAACTCCATGTTTTAAAGACACACAGGGGCCTTGGATTTCCAAGTGTTTTCAGCTGGAAATTTAACACTCTGAACCCTCTACTCGGCGGCAGCAGCAAACTGTGATTAGATCTTCTACCTCTGCGAGGAGCCTTGTGTTTTAAAAGAAAATTACAACCTTGTCACACTAATGTAGATTTCCGTTCCATTTCTGAATGCGTAATTTGTGTACAAGCTACTTCACCGCATGTGTTTGAAGTGTGTTTGTTTTAAAGCCAGGCTCTTTTCCAGTGTTTTTCGGGATATGCATTGCAAAGATTTATTTTAGGAGCAATGGAGAAAGTGGCAAACTGACAGACAAAAGACTGACAGATATGTAAACAGACTGACAGAAAGAAACACACATACCCAACCTGACCTATACACAAATCGACAGAAATCACACAAAGGGCTATTTTGAGACATTTCAATACATGCTATTTTCTCTCTCTCCATCTCTCTGCTCTGTGCTTCCTCAGGAACAGGTGTTAGCCAACAGATATGCCGGATGGATTAGGACAAGTTTGTGAAGGATTGTCAGTGAGGGCTGAGATTTTGAGATTACACATATAGGCAGGGGCAGATATGATACAGGAAATTCACACTTTAATCTGCATTTAGAGGGGACAGAGGATAAATCCATATTTTCAAGATACTTCTGTTTTGCTGCTGTATCAGTGAGTAATGCCACCTAAGCTGCCAAATCCACTGATATATATTGATCTGTGTGACCAGCTTTTCACATGACTCACAGACAAAGAAGACACTGGTATAGATGTAGAATAAATTGTGAAAGTATTTTACGTATGACAATATCCATGTGTTTGTTATGGTTTACACTGTGATTGTATGACATTATGCTCCTTATGCGGCCCGCTAATTGCAGCTATATGATTACAGTAGTTAATATAATGATGTCAGTTTAATTTATCCAATTGGCTGGCTTGTCTCTGCATTAACTGATGCCTCTAGCTCTGGCCCCCTCTGCAGTGTGTCTTCTAAGAGCCTACAGTCGAAGAGGGTCAATATCAACATATTACTGAGCTCTGACAGAGCCGCAGACAGTCACAATGAGACAGGATCAGCAAGTCAGCAGCACCTGCCGCTCCTCTGCACGAGGCCACACGCACACACACAGCCAAGGATGCACAAGCAATACACTGACAGGCACAAACACAGATGAATAAACACACAAAGACATTCGCACACACACACAAACAGAGCTCAGCCCCAGCTTAATCTAATCAAGTGCGATGGCTAGCTCGATTAATAAAGCCAGCTATTGACTTCTAATTGGCGCCGCTCTGCTCTGCTAATTTCCTGGGACGAAATTACACTAATGCGGTTTGCCTGATGGAGTACTTATAGTTGGCTCCCAAGAGAGACAGGCCTTCGAGACGGACAGATAGCAAGGTTGGAGAGAGAGAGAGAGAGAGAGAGAGAGGAAGAAATAGAGAGAGAGAGCGAGAGAGAGAGAAGGGGGATGTTAAACTTTGATAAAGATCGGAGGCTGTTGTTTCAGTGCAGACCATTTTCTAATCAGTGGCCTGCTGTCTTTGGAAATGTCATCCAGGCTGGTGTAGCTTTACTGCTCACACAGAGAGAGACAGAGACAGACTGACAGAGAGAGAGAGAGAGAGGGAGAGGAGTGTGGGACAGCTTAGGCTTCTGACTTTCACTAGTGGAGTGTAACATTAGACACCTGTCTACAAGCTAATGAATTCTCTCCAAACCACTCACTTCTGAGCCTACCGCTGCATGCACACACACTCAATCCAACACACTCTGTATGCTCTGATCACATTAGCTTTGGCAGGAAAACCTCAGATACCTGGTCACAGCCAAAACAATGTGTGAAAGCCACACACACGCACACACACCCAAACACCTGAGAGACAAGATTTATATTTGGCAGATCAATACTATGTACTACAGCCTAAACTAAAGGTTAATTTTTTACTATTAAAGTTCAAATATTATGAAAGACATAATAATAGACATTTAATTCAGGCACTGCTGCCAAATGCATGCTCTTCAGCAATAATCCTAACCTCTCCTCACTCAACACACACAAACATGTGAAAAAGTACTCATGCACACAGGCACACATGCAGCCACTGCTAAAGCCATCTTAATTCTGTTTTCACATAAGGAATATTTTCATCAAGGCATGCTGACAGATTATCATGTGAATTTAGCACTATCTGCGTCTTATCCCGCTCCTAATCCATATTTGTAATCTCAGTTCCTATGACAGTAAATCTTGAGTCGCGCTCGCAATCCCTCAGCAACACATGCTGTAATCCCCGCTTGACACTGATCTCGGAGGCCACAGCACCTGTTCTGTCTCAAGACGAGAGAAAACACGCTGCACTTTCTTTTGATGATTTTTGATGTTATTCATCCGAAACAGAAAGATGAAAAATTCATACTGTAAACACATTGTTGGGAATAAATATGTGGATTATTTGATTTATCTAGTGCCTTTAAATAAGATGAGTAAATTAATCACAATATACATGCAGTATTTTCAGCACTGGCATTGTAATTATCTATTATTATTGTTTGTGGTTTCTACAAATATCAAAATAAAAGAACATTAACAGCTTCTGCTCACATCTGTGGCACTCAGCAGTGGTTCTGCAACAAATTCTTAATTCTGTGTGTAAGAAAGTAGAATAATATCCTATATCCTAAATCATATTGATTCATATTGATCCTGTATCATATTGATTCTAATGAAATACAAGATATGTTTACTGTTTGTGTGGCTGTGAACTACATGCGAGTGAGTAAAAGAACCTAGTTAAATGCACACTATATACAGTTTATCTTAAACATTCTACATTTGATAAACAACACACTCAATGAATAAGTGAAAGTTGAAAAACCAGCCAACTTCCTTTTCTTAATCTTTCTTATCCATGCCTGCGACCTGGATTGCAGCAAGTTGTCTTGATCCAGTGTTAAGATCCCATATTAGGAAAAGGATTGGTGTGTCTTTGATGCCCTAGATTACCAGTAATCTTATCTCCTCAGATTAGGAGAGTGCAAAAAATCAGGTACTTACGAAGCAAATAGGGATTCATTCCTGACATTAAACTGAGATTTAAAAAAACATAATAAACATTTCTTGCCAAATGTGGCATTGAAGTATATGCTAAGTGCAGCTTTAATAAAATTTCATTTCCTGTGTTGTATTTTCTTTTGGGTCGGCATTGTAAATCAAAAGCTGATTATGCTCCTCAGAGCTCAGTGAGCTGAAAACAAAATATTTTGGGTGATATGTCTGTTTATTCAAAAATAATCTCAAATATTTGTATTGGATAACCTGACAATCTCTTTAATGCTTATGAACGCATTTTGTCTTGGGTTATTTGTCCTGGGGGTTATTTAAAACAACACTTGGATTCAAACATGGACAAATATGGTCATCACTGTTTGTGTTGATTTAATCTGTCTGAAAGCCAGATTAGGTGATAGTGGTGAAAATAGGTGGTGATTCTTCAAGTGGAGTAAAATAACTAAATTACCTTGCTCAGGGTCAGAGTCACATAGGCCCATTTAGAATAAATTAAATGTGTAAGATTTACTGTAAATGAGAGAAATACTGGAGACACACACACACACACACACACACACACACACACACACCGCCAGGATCTTGCACGTAGACTTACACACACACACACACACACACACACACACACAGACACACAACCTTGGAAATAAAAAAAAACAACACACACACAAAACAAAGCAAGCACACATACGTTTCTATTCCCGCCCACACATACAGACACACACAGACGCACACAGAACTAAGCAACGCTAGTTCCTCTTGAACCTGGTCCAAACACACACTCTCTCAATTAGCCGGGGCCGCCAAGGCGACGTCAACGCGAACTTCCAAACAATAGGCACAGGGGATTCATAAAGCAGGGGGAGGAAACATGAGCTAATACCACTATTCCAATTAAAGAAACATTTGTTGCCTCTGACACCTAAATGTGATTCTCCACAGCTGTGGCGTGCTCCAGTACAATAGTAGCTCCGCGAGGGCAGGGTTTGTTGTATTGTTGGCTGTCGATTGTGTGAAAGGTTGAGTCAGGCCCAGGCCTGGTCTCTTGAGAGATATGCTTCATCACAGCAGAGGAGACCTTTTGTTTTCCCTTTTCAAAGGATTTCCAGCACTCCCTGCTCCAATCACTGCCCCTATTCATAAAAAAACAGAAAAGCCCAAGTGGATGGTGATGGATCATATAAAAGTACTTCTCTGGCTGTGATGTTTACAGATGATCGTTGCCTATGGCAAAGGCTATTGGGGAGACAACCCACATGTAAAATAGTGTGTTCTTTGTGTCAATTATTCAACTTGTGTACACAGTTACATTTAATACTGAAACAGTGTGTGCTAGATGATAATCTGTAATGCTGTTAGCTCTTAATTCAATAGATTCTTTAGGATAATTCATTGTCTCAGTGTGGTGTCATCCTGTCATCCGGTATGGAGCTAGTGTGTATTTTCTTTAACAGTAGAGGTCACTCTTCTCTCCTCCCTAGTGAAGCATTTAGATCAGAGTCCTGACACACACACACATACACATACACAAACACACACATGCACTGACAGGCAAAGATTCAGTCACACACACACATGCACTGACAGGCAAAGATTCAGTCACACACACGTGCATGTACATGTGTTTGCAGCCTTGCACGCACACATGCATGCATAGAGCCACCAGCATGACTTCAAATACACACTGACTGTTCTCCCCTCCCACCCCCCACCCCACCCCGTCCCTCGGATAAGGGTCTGCATGCATCGTATCACAGTAACATAGCCTCCGAAAGCAACAGCAGTATTGCCTGTCTTGTGGTAGCTGTGGTTAGTGTCATACAAGAACAGCTACTGAGACGCCCACGGACCCAGAGAAGCTTCCTGCCAGGGGCCTGTCACCGACTAACCCAGGCCTGGCGTGTCAGCTTTCTCCGGGCCCCGAAGGGAAGGCCTCTCACTTGGAGGAACCGTGGCTCCAAGCACACACTGCACATCAGCCCCAGCCCAAATCACTAACCTGGCCGCAGAAACCGCAAAACCCTGCATCCAGTTTAAATTGACAGGATAAGAAAGCACAGATAATCCAACTCCAACGAAATATTCAACATCAGAGAGACCCTAAACATAATATACTGCACATAAACTATATGTTTGTGTAATATATATGCTTTAATATCTGATCAAGCTGCCATCTGGATGCTTTTCTTACCCACCAGAAGCAAACAGCTTCAAGAATGTTTTGGATTTTCACAGAGTAAACAAGGGAAAATCAATTTTCTCTATTCAGAAATAATGTTTAAAAATATATTTAAGGAAATCCATGTATACAAAGTACACAAGAAGTGAAGGTGGTTTTTAATCTCTCTTGTGTTTTGCCATCTTTCCTTCATGCCGTCTGTATAGCTCTGAGGCATTGATGAAATCCAGAAGCAAAATAGCTTTGGTGGGTGCTTTCCTTTTCAAATCTCTCATCTCGAACAGGCTAACCTGATCCTGTGCAGCCAGACTCTGAGCCGGAGATCTCTGCACTTCCTGGTGTCCCAGTAATGATTGTTAATGATGTCATCTGATCAGGAGAAGAGGATGTGTGCGGGTATGTGTATTTGTGTGTTCAGAATGTGGTCTGTCTGGCTCTGTGTGTGTATGTATGTGTGCGTGTGCATATATTCGCGGGTGAAGATACCTCACCAGTCTGAGTAAAGGGTCATTTTATGTTGGAGAGGAGGGGGGCACGCAGGAAGCAGGAGGACAATGAACTCCAGTGTCTGTTCATACAAACATAACTGTCTTCATCTTCTGTCTGAGCGAGAGGCCTCCCCACCCCTATTCTTAATCCCCACCCCTCACCCATTGCTTATAAACCCCACCTCCCCACCAAACCCCCATCATCCAGAGCAGGGGTCAGATGGTAATTACTGTTCAGCCCTTCCCTTTAAAACCTATTCAAGTCCTTCAGAACACCAACAGGACCTGATTACAGACTACAGACTACTACTACCATTAAATACTGATTTACTTTCTGGCCACAGGTAGCTCACTTTAAAGGTGAAATCCATAATTCATGGATCTGTAATTTGTTGTCGTCTTCCATAGCTCAGAGCATCCGTGGTCCATACAACTCCTTACAAAGTCCAAATAGATAAACTGGCACCATATCAATACATAGACGTTTTTACAGGACTGCAACTTCTGTTTACTTGCCATATAATCCAAACACAATACATGGCTAATAATGTCAATAAAAAAGTATATAAATAATAAATATTCAAAGGTCTATCAATAATATGTAATTTACCTTTGGCAAGATTGCAACTTTAAAATTAGGCTGATGAAGTCATGTGTATAGAAAGAATTCTATAAACACACAGTTAACAAAATAACAAGTTATTACAAAATAAGGGTACCTCAGCAGCTAGCTGCAATTCTTTTTACTCCTTTAGTTGTTTCTATTGTGCAAAGGCTTCTGAACCAGTCTTGCAATTTTGGTTTCTTTGCTGCTTAAGATAGATGCATGTTTATACCTGGTGCAGAAGATTGTGGTAAAGTCAGCTGACTGACTTTTGAAGCATCCCACAGTGGCTCTGAGGGCTTCAGTGCACTGCGACTTAAAAGCAAACATACAAATAAACAAAACACAAGCAACTCATCAATTTGAATAAACACAGCGTAGCGCTGCACGAAATGTGACGCAAACACAGTCAACATAACTACATACAGAAACACACTGAAGCTGACCCCTTGCCTACGGTGTTGAGCTAATGATTTAAGTGTATTTCAGTTTTAATATTCTGCTTAATTCAGATACTATTGCAGGTACTTGCAATACACCTAGTGTATAGCAAGATTTTATATTGTACAGGCTAACAAAGCCAGAATTACATTAAGTCATGGAGAAAGTAATGTGAAAACACGATTTCAGTATGTGACACAACAACTGAAAGTGTCCTGGTTTAAACAGACTTTATTTGTATCAACGGGCAAGCTGCTCCCAAGAGCAATGACACATTCCTCTCAAAAACATAACCATTAATCATCTGAAATGCAAATGTAAATGTGATCACCCTCTACTGAGATTCAAATCCCAGATAACCCAGTTATGGACCATCTGACCCTGCACATCTTTGGATTGGGTTATGCAGAGCCAAAGCCACAGAAACATATGGCCACAGGAAATTAGCATCATTTCCAAACTTATTTTACTGCAGTTACAAATGGAAATCAAAACAGTTTCCATATCTCCACCTACCAGGACCCCAGAGAACATGGCCTAGCTGTTAGATAGCCTAAAAGCTGCATCCATCTCACACAAACAATGTTTAATGATTTCCTCATACAAACGTAAAGATGTGGGCAGACAAGGCATTATAAAAGCCTTGTAGATAGTGCTAATGGAGCCGTGGTTGTTAATGGGCCAGCAGCACTCTCAGTGATAAATGATGCTTATCATACTCAAAGCACCAAGGATTTGTTACACTTCTCCCTCTGCCCATTCTTTGATGCAGACACTGATAAGACCCTAATGATCTGTGGCATGGTTGTGGCTTACCATACATGGCGTAACATAGTGTCATATCAGGAAAGTCTTGTCTTCTCATTGTATTTATCTAAAATACATTTTGTGTGTAAATACATTTTACATTTATTTTGCAATAATGGGCATTAATTTGTGTGAGTGCGCCTTTAAATTGTTTTTGGGCAAGATAAAATCACAAGACAATGAATAAATTCACATTTGTAAAACAAAAACCCACACTGCTGTCTCCACTGTCTGCTCCAAATGTCTGCCAATTATCCCATAGTCAAAGAGGTCTGTGGCTGACAAAGGTACAGGTCACGGCCCTTGTTTGAGTAGCCTAGTCTGTGGAGACAGGCACGGGAGACTGCAGACCACTTGCCAGTCCTACAACTAGTCCCCAGCCAAATGGGTGTAATTACATCGTGTTTGGCTCCCAACTCATTGTTGGGGGTGGAGGTGAAGGGGCATGACCCCGCACTTCCAGAACATGACCTGAGAATGTAGACATGAGGCTTGAGTCTGCTTGTGACAATGGCTAGCGTGGTGACCTGGCTAACGGGCCACAGCTGATGTCCTCCAGCATCTGTTCCTATCACCTCCATGAATCCCATGTGGTGGAAATGTTGGGATGGAGCAACAAGGTCTGAATGTAGGTGTTTCGAGATATTTTAAATACTGTATTATCTACTGTCTAAGTCGTAGCCCAGTGAAACGAGGTAAATTCTTATGTTTGTGTATGTGTAAGGCTTTTTATACTGAAGGTATAATCGGAAAGTAAAGTGCTAATTTAGGAGGTAAGAGCACATATTAAAGTATTATTAGTAGTAGTATTCAAATATTACTTCTGTTGTGGTCATGCGAGCAATAATATTTGTCTACAATGACTTGCTTATATGATTTTCTGCAAAATATCATGTACAAAAAAAGAAAGAAGAAAAAAATGCATTAATTCATCAGAACTATATTTTACTATATCTGCTCTGATACAGAAAACATATATCCTCATTAACCATGACCTGACCCAGGAAATTTATATCATCCTGGCTAATACAGTTGTCTTTTGATCCTAGTCATTAATGCGCCATTAGGACTATATTTTATGTACTGTTTTATGTAGCACTCACTACCTTAGACCTTGTTATGAGTAAAATGATCAATATCCAGATATATGTGGTTCTGGAAGGAGAGAGTGTTTTTTTAGTTAGAAAGTAAATTGAGCCCAAACTTTTCTGTCAAAGCAGCAAAAGACATCTCGAAAATTTGTGCCAAATCAGAGGCAGATGTGTATGTTTATAAAGATAAATTGAATTAAAGGCTAGTCCGTGCTTTGTTGCCCAGACTCTGGGTCCTCAGTGGCCTTCTAATCATGCTGTCGGTGATTTAACTGGCTTCAACAGGTAATGCTATTTAAGGGGAACTAAGGCAGGCACCAGGAAATGAAACACGGTCGCCTTAACATGGACTGTTGAAGTAGTAGCTTGACTTTTCCCCCCTTCCATGCCCCACACCCCCTTCTCCCTCTTTAGGCCCAGTCAGAACCGAGGCTAACTAGAAAAAAAAATAATTAAGCCTTGGAGTAAAATGCTCTCTGTGGAATGTATCTGGCTGTATCTGTTACTGTGAGTCCTGAACCAGAGCACACACAAGACTATGAACACAAAGAGCAGACCACAACACACCAACATCCACATGGACAGCTACCTACATGTACACAGGCCTTTGCACATGTACACAAGTAGAATGATGACCTCCAAACAGCACATACATATTCTGTAATTGGGCAGGCTACAGCCCCTGTTCATAGAGCCCTCATTGCCTCTTGACCGTCTGGTCGTACCACATCATTGGGTGCCATTGTACCACAGCAGTTTCTTTTCACTGTATAGTACATCTATACTGGTTGTTTGACATTCAGGACTTACCTTGTATTTTACATATTAGCAATGATGTGAATATGTGAATATATATATTAGCTTTGTTAGCATTTAACAATCTGCTTTTACTATAAATTTCTGTTTGATCATCAACTCAGCTGCTTCTTGGTAAAGTTTTTTTTTTTTTCATTACTGGCCCATTAGAAGGCCTGTATTATGAAGGAGCTTGCATCACCATCATGTGATTCCATAATGAGACTGTGGTAAGCATTGTCTTTGACTATGCCATTCCTAATGTGCGGAAACATTTTGGCACCATTCCATATCATAGGTTCTGGTCACGGGTGCTAGCAGCATAGCAGGGTGCTCATATTCCAGCTCCATGGATTTTCTGCATCAGTGTTTTTCCTTGAAAATTGAACAGTGGTTCTGTAGGTCTGTACGGTGAATACGAAGCTATTGTCACCAGCCAGCTAACTTAGCTTAAGCGCAATAACTGCAAATGATGGAAACAGTCTGGTTTTGTCCAAAAGCATCAAATTCACCACATTTATATACATATTTATAAGTTATGTACAACTGTACTATAAATTGTCTGATTTGACAAATACATTTTATTTAAGTAATTTTGGAATACGCATCAAATTACCAAGGCCAGCCTGTAGCATCCAAGCCAGGTTCAGTGTCCTCTGACACAACTTGTCTAGTCTCTAGCCCCCCTCCCTCCCTCCTTCTCCAGACCCAGCCCTCATCAAGGGGAGGGTCCTTCATAATTCCCAGTCAGGTCTGCCATTTTTCACCTTTGTCTAAAAATACAATAGAGGAGGAGGGGGTGGGGGGTCTGAAAGATTGCTCAAGAATTGCCGGAACAAAGGGAACGAACTTGGATGTGCTAAAAATACAGCACAGCGTGTGAATACGATAAAGGACTACATGAGAGGACGCTGACAAAGCTTTGCTGACTTTCAAGTGGGAGAACAATGTGGCAGACACTTTCAGGGCGTTTGGCTACACACTGTGGCGGCTGGACAGGCTGTGAAGCAGGATGTCAACATCAGCCCTCATGGAGAGAACTGAGGGCTGCTGCAATGAAGCACATAAAGCAGGAGTGAAAGACTAATAATTTCTGGTCTTGGGGTTATGGTAATATTAGACCTTGATGAACACTTAAATAACTTGCATACAAACATACTGTGTGTATATGTGAGTCTGTAGAGAAATAGAGAGAGGGACTGAGAAAGGGTCTAACAGGAAAGTGCAATGTGAGATGGGCCTGCGACCCCTCATCTCATCGATTCAGACAAGGAGGGCTGGACTTAATTACCTTCAATTTTCCCCCAGCCATCACTTTCCTTGTTGATCACTTTTCCTCTCAAGTGAATGTGTATGTGCGAGTACTTGGGTGAATGTGCGTATGGTGGAGAAAGAGGAGGAAAGTGAGAAAGGAAGAGGTGTATGTTTTCAAGGCCAAAGCGTTTGTGGTGGATGCGGTGCTCTGGAAATTGTGGGCTCCCTCATCTGTAATCTGATTTCAATGGCATTGCCTTTAGAGGTTGAGTCAATCTGATTTTCTGCCTTGACTGAGTGACTGGGTTGATGTGTGTGTATGTGTGTGTGTCTCCACTGCAGGAGGTTAAACACTTACAAGGCACCACTCAGTCAGTCAGTCGCTTTCCTAGTGAGGCATCATGGGAGCGTTTGATTGGGTGAGTTACAGGGAGTGGAGTCAATTAGACAAGATGGAGTCATGTGAGATGGTGGGCGAAGAGGAGAAGGAATTGTGCAATCACAAGCCCAGATCAACAGGTGGCTCACTGCTTTCATCACAATATTTTAGGTGACATCATCTGCGAATGTGTACGGATAGAATACAGCATTGAAACTATATCCGTTTCATTCATTCAAGTCACTGGTACCTCAGCCCACGACACCCAAATCCAAATACCACTCACCATGCTGATGATTAAATGTTCAGAAGAGGAAGTGAGAAAATAGATGAGAGGCCTCGGCCTAAAAACCACCCCCGCCCGAGACGATCAACACGAACAATTAAACACTCCTGATTGCAGCTCGGGGCTTGATGTACGGACCTCCCTTTTCCGTGAATTAAGCCTGTCCAGTTTTACCACTTGCATGCAAACACACATGCAGGCACACACGCTCTGATGTGGTGCTGTTTACTGTAATTAGTATCAGTTCATTTACAGCCCACTGACCCAGGGTGACCTGCTGGATCTGGGTCAACAGGGACAGCCCAGCGCCATGGTGGAGACGGGTGGGGCGCAAGGTAAGGTGGGCTGTCCGTGTGAAAGTGCGTATTGTCGTGTGTGCTGTCTGCAAGGAGCGGAGGATGGATGTCTGATGCTGAGGGAAAAATGCGTAAGGTAAGTGTGCAGCGCCTGTCCATGTGTACGTGTGTGCGTGCAGTTGTCTGTCGGGTAGATGACAAAAGCTGGTGCGTGTGTGTGCGTCTAGGTGTTCTCAGCACACGTGTGCGACTCAGTGACTGTGTATGTGTGCGAGCTTATTCCTCATTGTGCTGGACTTCAGAGGCCCAAGCGTCTCCTGCTTCCTCTCGGAGGCAGTGGGTTAAAAATAATGTGGTGTGCAGTGAGCGGCGGGGAGCAAGGCGCAGACAGCTAGGAGCCAGAGCGTCACACACACACACACACACACATACACACACACACACACTCAGCCAGAGCTATAAGTATTTTTTTTCTCTTTTATGTATATCTCACTCACTGGCTTAATATCCCCATAAATGTTAGCGTACACAAACAGAAATAGATGGTCATCCATTTACCCACACTTCATCTGATGCCTTCCTTCCAGAACAGATAAAAAACAGATTGAACATCTGTCTCACCTTTTTCTTTTCACTTATCCCCCACTCTAAACTCCCATCTTAACCCTTTCACCCTGTAACTATTACACTGCATGAACAGAGCATGGACTGCAAACACATTTTGAATTCAATGTGTTCTTTGTTAAAGGAGCAGCTGATTCAGCACCAATTAAGTTCAATAGATAACCTTGTAAAGCTGTAGAGCTCATCCATGGTGGAGTGCGGGCTGAGTTTACCTAAAATTCAAGGTTACTAGAAGCTTCAGTGGGTTCAAGATAATCCTCAGGCAGCAAATAATGAGACATCCCTGAAACACAAGGTGGCACTGAGATCTCGTACTAGGTACTAGGTAACCGAGTAAACCTTTGACACAAACGTGACATGTGCCAGTTTGCCTCAACTATCTACAAAGCATAGGAAGAAGAGACCGATGACTCACAGGTAATTGGCCTATCGCAGCCTCTCCCCCGTCTTCCTCCTCTGCCCCCTCCCTCCATTGCGTGAGGAAGCCAGGGCGGCTGCAGTCTCTCTCCACCCTGAGATAAGCCTGTCTCCAACCGGCCTCGCACACCTCCTGTCATCTGTCTGCTCTCCTTATCAACTGGTCGGTGCAGCATGGTGGTGTTGACGCTCTAATTAAACCCACGCAGTCACACCCGCCCCCCCTCTAAATCCCGCCACCACCTTTGATGTATGGCATCAAAACTCCACTAAGTTTTCTACTGTACAGTAAAGTACTGCATAATCTTAATTTGTCCTGTATGGGAACTGAGAAATGCTTTCCTTTCTGCTTTACTGTACACAATTTGGTGCACTGAATTGTACAAACTGTCTAAACTAAAACAACAGATCACTCTGTATTAAAGGGAAATAACTAAAAAAAAAAAAAGGCTATTTAAAGACTTACAGTGCTATTTAAAGACTTACAGCGTATGTATATGTATCCTCAGTAACTTTGCCCCAAGGTGTGAATGTGTTAATATGTTTGTCAGCAGATATGTAGCTTTCTGATGGACTGATGATCTGTCCAAAATGTCCCCCTGCCTTCTGTCAAATGTAATAAATTAAATGTCATTCAAGTGTTCAACTAGATGGGTTATATGAGCCGTCAATCAAACTTTTGTTATTGTTGTATTTTAGCATTTGGATATGGATGCTTATTTTTTGGCTCAGTTTGTACTAATGTCATTTTAGCTTTAAAGATTTTTATTGAAGAGGGTTTTTTCCTGTCTTGGTTTCAGTATCTCAGGATGATGTTGGAAAAAATTTGCTCTCACTTTTACTTATATCCCATGTGGGAACATGGACCACCTGCCTCTAAACCCCAAAAAAGGAGTCAGCAAATAAAGATGAAAGACTGAATAAAGGTTTGACTTGGCTCTCTCATCTAAAAAGTAAAGTAGACACAGTCACATTATGACTACTGAATTGTTTTAACATTGCTTGCAAACATGTTATGCTGTTATCTTAAATGTGTAATTGAATTCCTCTTTTCCTTAGAGCCTGAAATATTGCTGATCAGAAACCTTACTACAGTAAGAAGTGCCTTTTGTAGTTCTGGTTAATAGCCATGATGGTAAGAGAGTCCATGCTACTCAACATTTTTTCTTTGCCCTTATCTGATTACAGTGTTTGCAAAGTGGGAGTGTTGTAAAAACAGATCTCTTGGATTATTTTATATTCCTCATTCTCAGAACAAATGCACCCCCCCCCCCCTTCTCTGTTTTTTAAAGAAGTGTTTTCACACCTTCTTGTGTTCTTATCAGTGACCTTAAACCTAGAACAATTCAACAATTCAATCAGCCAGGTAGACAAAATCAATACTCACTGAAGAGACGCTGATCTTAACCAATAGGTTATGTGGGTCCATGCATTCAGGTGAACAAAATACCCTATTTTGTCCCCATTCAGTCTATCTGTGACACTGTGTGCTTGATAAGGAGGCACTGATAGAGCTCAGAAGAGATACTTGAGCAGAGGGTTGCTCACAAAAGGTATACTCATAAATGTTTATAGCTCACCATTAAACTTTGCTTAGATGTTGAATGTGTCACATACTGATAGTGGAGCCTGTCACCTGATTTATGGTCATCCCTGAAATTGCCTTAGTGACGCCTGGAGAGGATGACTAACCAACTCAGGTAGGGTCAACAAGCTCAGACAGTCAGATAAGAGAGAGCAGGGCAGAGACAGACACAAAGGGAAAGACAGAGAGGGAGAGCCCTTGGGATGGACGAGAAGAATGAGGGTCACTCCACGTAAACATGGCAGACATCTCTTGATCTGCCCTAAAGACACAAGACCAGACGCAAACTATTTTATCTGATTGTTCTGTTGTTTGTCTGGGGATTTATATTAGTGTTAATGCAAGTTTATATTTAACATTTCCAAATAAATGTACTATCTGTTGTTTTTCTATGAGGCTGTATTAGCTATCTATTTAAAGTGTGTTTCAGTATGTCCTTGCAGGCAACAAAGGCACTAATGTGGCATTTATCCAGCATGATATCATTACACAGAGTGTGTCCATTTTTTGCTCTCTTTCTCTCTCCCAGTTGAGACATCAGGGCTCAACACCATTTGTCTCAATCAGCTGCCACTGTTTCCATTTGGCCTGTGTACCCATTCAATATTGAAACCAGCAGCTCCTAGTTCAGACATTAAAACTTGTGCACACAGGCAAACACACACCGCCAGCAGCACACCAGCCTGTCTTGCAGCCACACATCCCACCATAATGCCATTTAGAATAATAGCACTGCGACCAAATAGCAGTTAACTGTGTTAACGTCTGAATCTGGTCCGCCATGCCTGTGCGAGCATCTGTCATCTTTATCAATAAGCAGAAGGTCTGACATGAATCCAATTTGCTCCTTGAAACCTCTTGTCCCTATGTCATTTACATTCATACGCAAACACTTGCAGTCACTGACAACAATGTCACAGGTGCTTGTGCTGTCCTCTGACCTCAGGAGTGTGTGTATTCGCAGAGATGGACTTCCTCTTCTCCCGATTAAGGCACGCGGAATCGTGTCAGCGTGGCCTTGGTTGAACCCTGGCCATAAAAACAACACGCTAATTTTTGGGGAGGTGGGAGGTGTGTTCGATTTTTGGGGGGAGGTTGTAGCTTTCAAGGGTGGAGGAACCGGGCCTTCCCTCTGACAGTGACCTCCTGACCTCCTTGACATGTGGGGCAGCTTGGACAAAGGAAGCCTTTCCCTTTTAATTCTGCCCAGGGAGCGTTATATGGGACCTGACCCTGTGCTCCTCTTAACCTTTTGGACCTCCAGCCTGATGTCCATGATTTAGGGCAAATTTCATTACATGCATTCTCCGGATGAGACTGTTGGCTAAGAGGATGTGGCACTGCAACAACTCAGCCTGATTAAAATGTCAGGTAGGGCAGACAGCTGAGATGACATGTTCAACTCACATTTCATAGAAAAGCATGTGTTTAATCTTACTGTTGTGATATTGTTGATACATGATTGCCACAATAACAACAGTGTAACTACAGATCAGTAAATATTCTTGTCAACTGTGTTAAAGGTGCTATATGTGATTTTATATTATTTATTTATTTTTCCATTGCCACATTGCTTACTTACTCAGAGATTCAACAATGGTTGAGTTTAAAAGACTAGTAATTAGAATTTGTCCTATGGGCAGACTGGGCCTACAGTAACTCACCATTGCAAAAGTGGCATTACAGGTGGTTATCATGATAACTTGAATTAATACTGAATTAATACTGGCATTGATTTCCACTGCTAGAGACAGCTCTTGGCAAGTAAAAGAAGGACGTTTGATGCTGAACTCTCAACCTTTCTTCTAGACTGGTAAGTAAACAGCTGCTAACACAAACATTGGCTATATAGTGATAGCAAAAACTTACAGATAGTGCCTTTAAAGCATACATATTGTGCAGAATTTCAATTGTTAAAAACTGTAATGGATTTAACAATATAACAATACTGGAGATCCAGTTGCATCTGTCAAATACCCATTCATCTTGTGGGAAATATATGTAATGTGAGCTCTTGCCATTCACACACTCAGAGTGATAGCTATCATCCTCTCTGCAAACAACCCAGCCGGGGAACTTGTGAAGCTGTAACAAGCAGAACAGAATGCCAACACCATGGGGGACAAAAGATGAGTGAGCAGCATCAGAAAGGGAAGACTCTTGAGAATGGCTGCCATGATAGGCGCCTGGGCCTGTGTGCTGTCTACCTGTCTCTCTTCCTAACTGCCATGTTCTTGTCAGTGTTGACACCCTGTCAGCCCCACCTAGCTGGGGGCCTGTGGGTAGCAGGCAGGCGGCTGAGGTGGAGGTACACAAAGCAAGCAGGCTGAATGGGGCTGACTGGGCTGGGCTCTAATGGAGCCAGCCTTCCAGACGCAGACAATAGCAGGGCCCGAGGCCGGGGCCTGAAACCTGAAGCCCCGGCCTGGTATTTTAAGAGGCCTGAGTGGCTCTGGAGCCAGTTGTCAATCAATAGGTGCACACAATCAGGCAAAAACAAGACTTGGAATGGTGGAAAAAAAAATTGAGACGATGACAGAGGACAGAAAATATTGACAGATATTCTTTTTTTCCCCTTTTCGTTGAGGCAATCTTAAGATTCACCTTCAGGTCTTTTCACACACACCACAAAACCACATGCACAGATACACTGCTACGCTTTTCAGGCCAAGGTTTCTGCTCACAGACTGAGGTCTTCATTGTCTAAAGTGCCTTGAGAAGGGGTGGGGTGGAGGAGCTGTGTGTGTGTGTGTGTGTGTGCAAGGGATTCATCAATACACAGTGTAATGCTTTCTTCATTTTGTTGCTGGATGTATGTTATTGTGTGTTTGTGTGTGCATGAGTGTGTACATATACCCCAGACGTCAACTGCAGCAGAGCTGTGCCCCCACCCCCCCCACCCCCTTCACAAACACTTGCATCATTTTGTCAGGAAGGAAAGGGCCTGTCTCTCTCTCCCTTCTCTCCTCTGACACCTCGCAGACATCTGAGGGGATAGCAAAGGTTTTGATGATGCCGCTCTTGAAAGTCAGGACCTGCCTGTATGTAATGACAGACTGTAATAGTCCATGCAAAAGGGCCTAGTACCGCCAACGTGTCACAGTGGCAGGCGGCTTCTCCCTTTCCTTCTTGCAGATTACTGTCTTGTTCTACCTGTCCACCAGATGCCCTCAGAGCAGTTTGTGTCCCCCTTCAATTAAGCAATCATTAAATGGATTCCCTTAGTGTGCCTGCATGCCCCAGTTGGTTGACTGTTAATGTACTCAACCTTTCGCTGTGTCTCTTTTTCTTTTTTTCTTATTACAAATAAAACCTCAATCTTACTACTCTTGTCTCCTGAGGTTGAGGGTCCTGGGTCATCATCTGTCTTCCCCGAACCCTAGCAACACACAGGCCCAGTAAGGGGGTTAAGCACCCTCAATCTTTCGAAGCACCCTAAGATGATTTGTATTGAAAGTTATGATGTTACTGGCAGCAGTGCCCTCACCTTTAAGTGACCCCTTGCTGCAAGTAAATAAGTAGGACCCTCTTTTTTATTATAAGTAAATACAATAACACAAATTAGCTCCCTCCCTTAACATGCAGTCTACTCTTTAGTCTGCTTTTACCCTAGTTAAGTGCTGCCTCATTAAGTATCATCAGTTCCAGGAAAGGGTGAAAGGACTACTGTGAGAGCACCCACCTTGGACTTGGTATTTCACTGTAATGATAAAGTAGCTATTACAGCATATTAGTATGCTCAGGAGTGGAAGACGTGCTCAGAATATTTTCTTAAGACAAAGCTGCAAAAGCACAATGTAAAAATACACACGGACAAGTCCTGCATTTAACATGTGCATCAAGTTCCAAAAGTAAAAGTTCTCATGCAGAATGGCTCCTTTCAAAGTGTCACATGAATATATACATTGTTGACAACTTGTTATTACAACATATCAGTTTTACTGGATAATTTATTGAAAAGATGTGTAATTTTGCTGTCATCATATTAACACCCACAAAACATCTGAAGCCACCAGTCTATTTCCCAAAGTATAGAAGTTAAGGCTGTCTTTTGTCATACTGCAGCTTCCCAGCGTTTGTAAAAAAAACAATTAAAAACAGGCGTCAGAGATGCATCACTGGTGCTTTGACAAATACTTGTGCTGTATAGTACATGCTCTTTTATAAACAAGGGCTTTTTGTCATCCACATTAAAAAAGATGCACTGAAGAGCACAACATAAAACACTGCAAGTTTTAGGAAAAGAACGAAACTCTGCTCTTGTGCTATCGGTGAGGAAATAACAGCAACGCTGACATAAAATGCCACAGTGCTGGAGCACCTCAACCAACTAAATATGTGAGCTATCAGGAGATTGGACAAAATACCCTGTCAAGGGACAAAGTCAGTTGAATTAGATGTCTGGGATTACAAACACAAGCCCTGACTGGAGTGTTGCAGCACTCTCTCTCTCTCTCTCTCTCTCCAGTGAGATGCAGATTAGAAGTGACCAGTGGTACCATCAGAGAGCGGCGCCTGCCTCGTGTTTGTCAGTGAAACATGCATCCAGACACATCTGCAAGCAGTTGACTGGGCCTTTTCCTGCCGCTCTGTTCCTGAGAGGTCTGGAAGGGTGACACGCTGATGCTGACCTTACTGTGCCCCGCCTGTCACTTAACCTTCATGTTAGATGTCAGCTCCCCTGCCGCTGCTATTCAATCGCCCCAACCCTGACACCAAACACGATGCATGCGCTGTTTAAAGTTGTGACCTCAAACTTTGGGGAAGAGAAGGGGAACGGTCACTGAAGAGCCAGAAAGGCATTCAAATATTTCCATCTAAGGTATTGATAAAAGTGAGAATATTTCAATTAATCTCATAACTAATTGCCTTGTTATAGATAATATACAAGCAGCACTAGGATAATACACGAGAGGCCGTTGTATGGGAAAAAAACAAACAAAAACTTCCCTATGATATTACATTACAAGCATCAGGCTCACCACTCTTATAATACATAGTGGGAAGTTACCCTACTTTATATCTATGCCTGCCAAAATGACACTGTCACCATTGTAAAGATGAATCTGAAACCCTGAAAACAATCAATTTCTCACCCAAAGCAGTTATGATCTCCTGCCTTTGAAACAACACTGGTCCCTGTGATAAACTGTTTCAAAAAGTTTACATTTTCTTTGCCTCTGGAGCCCTAGAAACACAAGCTTGTGCTGTATAAATCTGTCAGGACTGCAGAGTTGAGCATATACAGAGTCCTGATTTACACATTCCAGATGGGAGATTACAGGACTGTGGTGAGGCACTGGAGCATCACACACACACACACTCAACTCTGTCCATCCACTGCCACTCTCCCCTTTGATGAAGATCCGTCTTGTCTCGGCAGTGAACATTATGAGCTTTCTGACAAACAAACAAAAGCACAAAAGAAATTTAAACGTTGGCTTTTGGGGAGGTACGGTGCAAACAATGAAACATATTTGTACTATGTTGGCTGGACACCGTATCTGGTCCTAATATAAACTTACAAGAAACAATTCCTGCACATGAAACCCTGAGCATGTGTCAGATTTTGAATATATGAGGATTCCCCATTGGTTCAGCACAATAAGACATTGTTGATTATGTATTCAGACATTTCTCCGCAGTCGTCTCCTGGGTGAACTTGCATAATAACTATTTGCAGAAACAAAGGACTTACACAGAGGAGGAGAGCGCTCATATTGAGACACTGCACTTTGGTTAGACCTATGTGTCTGTGTGTGTGTGTGTCTGCGTGTGCTTATGTGGTGTAGGCAGCACACTTTCCTCCCTAAGGGCTTAGCCAGGGGTGCGTAAACAGTGATCCTATGGTGCTGGGCGGAACAATTCAGTGTCAGGGAAAAGGTCAGCTATCGCTGCTCAGCTCCATCAGGTCAGAGAAAAACACAAAAAGAGAAGAAAAGAGCAGACTAAAGTGGTGAGAGCCTGAAGAATATGTTTCCAATAGACCCTCGTCAGGCTGTGTTAGCATCTGTGTCCAACACGTGCACCGCAGGGATCATGGCCTTCCACTTCCCTTTCCCTTGCTCTCCCCAGTGGGCAGAATAGCCCTGCAAGGTCACCACAGAGCTGAACAGGGCAGAGGGACACACAATATAAACTGACCCCCCCCAGCAACCACCCTCCCTTAAACCCCCCACTCCTCCTGGACATTTCCAGAGAGGAAGAGGACCAGAGAGGTCCTACCCCATCCCTGCCAGGGTCACTGTCAGCCTGCAAAATCACACCAGCGCCTGAAGCATAGGGCTGGAGGGGAACTCAAGCAAAGCGAGCTCAGGGTGCAGCTTGTGCCTTTGCCCAAATGGCTGCTCAGCTGTGAAGCAGGTTGAAAGCTAAAAGAGAGGGGTTTGGGTTGAAATTGGGCGAGAATATAGCTCTTACGCAGCCCACTATCACTGCAGGCTTCTTGTTGATCACACCATAGCCAGTGGTACTGTCGGCCATGATCACTGTAAACAGAGGCCGGGCACAGCTTAAACACAGACCGACCGCAGAGACCTTTATGCTGCTTTTACCTGCAGTAACACGGCATTATAAACTATAATAGAAAGTGATGGGCTTGCAGAGAAGATAAAGATCATTTCCAAAATATTGTCTTTTTGAAGCTCGTGCAATAGGAGTACAGAAGAACCCCTAGTATTTACCACTGCAATTTAAAGCCAATATTAAATTACTGCTCTCATACAACATCAAATTAATGATTAAAGGTAAACGTGATTACCTGTGTAATAATAAAGTACACACCTACAGTAAATAAGACAGATAAATAATAATCTATCTAATAAAAAACATTACCCATATATCCTTTATCTTATCTCAGTAAAACCCATTGATTGAGAGGAAGAGAAGCACGTTTGATTTAATTCTTTTATAACAAGACACTTTTGAGGAAGAGATGTCAAACTAAAGCATTCAAATTATTGCCATGAAATCAAAATACTGGCTGAAAGTAATGGTCATTTGTCCCATTTCAGATTTTTTTCAAATGATTTTTTTTCTTTTAAATCAAACTGCCTAACCATAAAACACAGTCCAAAAGCAATAAAATGACATAAAAATCACAATTTAGGTACAATAAAGTTAAGATGCTAAATATGGGGGGAAAAAACAGATTCTTCCGCTTGACAGAGGAAAAATAATTATTAATTAGGATGGAGCGCCTCACCTAATTAGTTCTTTCGTTAAGGAAATGAAGGGGGAGAAACTCTGCTCGAAATATGTGGATGAGTTTTCCAATGCATTACCATGAAAACAACAGGGGTGGGTGGGGGGCTGGAGGAGGCGAAGAGGGAAAAAGAGAAAGGAAAAAACATCCCTGGCTAATTTAAATACAGTCTTATTAGTCTAATGACCAGAGTCTGTGATCACTACTCATCACCATTAATGCCACGACTCTCCCCTGCTCTGATTGCCCAAGGCTTAGCTTTTTCCCCTTAGCCCACATTCGGCTGGGGAACCAACGCGTTTTCCCTTCCGCTACACATGAAATGTGACATGAGGACACTAATGTATGTGGAAAAGGGACGGAAAGCAGGGATGTGAGACACTCTGCACTCCTCCTTTCGCGGTTAATGATATGACGTGCTGCACGGAAACCAAAAACTCCTCTCCTTTTAAAAGCCATCAGCTCTGAGGCATGTTTCTATTAAGAACACTCCTAAATGTTATAATAGGTGGCCCTAACGAGCTTTGGCCTCGGTCTCCTATCTACTTTCCTCAACTAACATATTGGCTGCATGCTGATGCTTATCAAAATGATGAATGCAGCATTAAGTTCAAATGAGTTGGAAGATTGGGAAAGGGGGAAAAGTCGTGTTTATCATTGCATGATTTGGCCCTGTTTTCTGCTTCACATTGCACAAAGACTGCTTATTATTTTAACCACATGTTTTCAGATATCAGCAATCATGTAATAAGACTATAATACACAAAAAAGCAGGCTAGCCTTATCCGAATGCTTTGGGAAATTGAGGAAAAAAATCCTTTTAGTGAGAGAAAGATGCACAGAGAGCGGAGAAACAATGGTGATTAGCTTGAAAAAAGAGGATGCCGGCTTAACAAAGATAAATCATATTTTTAGAATAAAGGCCTTCACTTTAGATTCACCCAATTTTCAGAATACTGTCCTTTCTTTGACCTTGTGCACACACACTGCCTTATCACCTGTGTTCTCTCTGATCATTACATGCCTTTTTTATTTTCAAAAAAAAAAAAAACATCCTAGAGTAGTCTCAATAGGACTGAATGCTTAGCCTTTTGTTATTGTAATCTTGTTTTTTCATGGACACAAATTCACTACTGCATTCTTCATGGCATATTTTATTATAAGGGATTGCCTTGCCAACAGCTTTATAACTCTTATATAGCCTGTATGAAAGAGGTGTTGTCAAGGGCAAAACCCCACTGAAAGAAAACCTTGGTCATTATTGTCACAGAAAATGAGGTCTGGAGTCACTGTAAGTCTAGAAATAAAAGTTGTGTCTCTTTGATGAATGCAAACATGTCACCCACTCACATATCAGCAGCGCATGACAAAACAAACAGGCCACCAAACATTAGGTGAAAACATGAAAGTCACACGTCTAATGCCCTGCATCACCACGGCGTGATTCCACTCTGCCAGACAAAGTGGCACAGCTGGCAGAGAAAAGAGCAAGCAGGAAGCAGGCAGCGTGTTAAATGACCCAGGGATGCAAACAACCTTGGTGACTGGGGAAGGCCAGCACTAATTAACGCTGGACAGCCATGCTGGCTGTCAGAGAATCATCACGGGGGCACAGTCCTTGGATTCTCCCCCATGGATGTCCTCGTCACCCCCTCCCGCGCTACTACCCCAATCAGGACCCTCAGGAGGACTGTTCACCCCCTCTCACGCCAGCCTCGACCCCGTGCATGATAATGAGCGGGATGTTTGGGAGAGGAAAAAACTGACCCAAACTGTGTCAGTCAAATGCTAGCCAGCAAACACCCCATCATCATTACTGTCACTTCACTTTACCACCACTCCATCAATGATTTAGCGTTCTACTTTTGGAAATTCACACCTTGAAAAGTCGGAGTGTGAAGCTAGGGCTACAATATTCATTCAGATTAGTATAAAATATATTTATATGTTTAGCCATTATGCACGACAATCGCCAACATTTTGACACTCTCTTACACATAAAGAGTGGCTAGGCTAATTTCTCCTCAGCATGGGTGTTGGAAGTGAGAACAGCACTTGCAGCCAAACATGTCTGTCAATCATTTATTTTGATTCTGACATGCTGCCTTGAAAATGTTGAGATACTATCACAGTATCAGCACTGCATCCTTTTGCACATGGTTTAGCATTCTCACAATGCCAGAGCACTAAGGAATTAATATTCATCGCTGGCAATTTATGGATTCATTTATCACCCACATCTTATTTGTTTCTCTTAATCGACCCTGGGGGTCTGACTATGGCCTTGGCTGGCCACCAGTGCTGGAGCTTTATTCCTCTTCACACAGGCCTAGTGTTAACGCCGCTGGCCAAGTTCACAGATTTGACTGACTGTGGACTTAATGCCGCTTGCCTTGTTTTCAGCACTTGTCCCTCCAGATTTGCCACCCTGGCTGCACAATTTCCTCCAATTCTAATTATTCATCAGCTCGTTATGCCTGTGCCTGGGCGCCTCCCCTAATTAGAGGCGACGCAGGGTTTGGTCCCAGGCTAGCCCCGAGTGAAGGAACCAGTTCAGAACCAGTCCGCGGCGTGCGCTCATGGAGGACTGGGTAACTGCCAGCCTCTCCAAGTGCACGGGGGAGAGGAAGGGCCTGTCTTGACAGTGTGATGTGATGTGCCTTCACACAGTTTCTCTCCCTCTTTCTCTCTCTCCCTCACACACTCACACACACACTACAAACTAATCATTCTGCTATGTCCCACATCTATTAGCATAACCTCTAGATATTTATAAGAACCCTGGAACAATGGAAATTCTTTGTCTCAGTGGTGTTATGTGTTGCCAGTGTAGTGTGAATTTTTTTTGTTGATTTGCTGTGAAGCTGAGATGGTTAGGCGGGGCTGCTGAGAACAGTGTCAGTGGGCAGGGTAGAAGAGCGTGAATTATTAAATCATTGTTCCCTAATTAACATCAGGCCTTAGACACAAAATAGCCTCTTGAGCTGAGAACAATTGAAATTTTCAGTGGTTATTAAAATGAATAATTCTGGAAGGAAATAAACAAAAGCTTCTTGTTCACATTAGAGAAACACACACCTCTTAGCTGTTAATATCCACTATATTTGTATGTACACAAAGAATCATTGCAGCAGTGTGTAACAGTCACTGAGCTGGAAATCTCTTACAGTCCAAGAAGATTTCCTCAGGAAGGACTACTCTGCTACTTTAGTGCATTAGATTAACCAGTGGCTGACTTCATAGTAACACTCTAACATTATCCTACAGCTACTGAACCCCAAGACCTTTTCAGCTACAGCTGTTTTTATGCAGGCTCATAATGGCCCTTTGGGACAGCATGTTTAACTTTTAGTAAAGAGGTTAGCAACTTAGATGGCTGGCAGCTGATTGTGCAGTTCATACAGCCTGTCCTTATTGCTATACTATAACTTAAATTATTAATTCTCCTGCAGATTGGTTCTCCCAAAGACCAACAGCTCAAACAGTAAAGGCCAACTTTAAAACCTTTTATCACCACGGCTGAATTGATGCTTAAGCCATAGGCTACTATAAGAAGCTCATTATTAGTACATTATGATTTATGGAAATTCTCAAAGAAGATTAATGATGACATCTGTATAAGAATCCTTCTGGTGGCCTCAGGTTTCAGTGTGACCCTGTGGTTCATGTGTTCACATCTGTGTGTGTGTGTTTGTGCATTAGCTTTTATTTGCACATTAGCAGATCTGCTCCCACTGCTAAGTGTGATTCCCCATCTTTTTTCTCACCTTTTCCTCCTCCCTCTTTCCCTCCCTCATCTTGTCAGCCACTCTGGCCCGGAGTAAGGGAGGTTAGGGGGGCACTGAACGGAGAAAGCTGCTCAGGACACGGGTAACTCACGGGTGCTCACGGTTACCAAAGTGTACGTGACGCACACCTCCACACAGTAAGCTGTCACAGACTTGTGCACATTTATTCACCCTCTCATGCACAATCCCACTTACACACAAACACAAACTCACACGCGGCAGTGCTAATTAAAGCCCTCAGTGTGAGCAGAGAAATATGTAATCCTGACATTTAGTCAAGGGAGATTTGGGGAGACGAGGAGAAATTCTAGCGCTCGGCTTGAGCTGGGCCTGGGGCAAGCTGGCAGACAAAAGGACAGCGGCAGGCAGAGAGGCTGGGATAGGGAGCGGCGGAAAGGTCATCTCCGTGAAAAGGCTAACGTGTCAGTGCTTTTGTTCCCGGCCCTCGGAACATATGTTTGGCCCTCCTCCACGGCTGCCCCTGCTATCAGGATGAAATCTAACCTCAGCCCCCCAAACGCAAGAACGGAGCACACTTACACAGACTGACTGACACACACACACACACACACACACACACACAGTGGACAGTGGTTACGTTACTATACCACAGTTGTTTAGGATAAATGGATAAAAGTTCGGGTTGAAGGTGTTGCCTTACCACTCTCAGTGCTGGAAAGCAACACCAATCAGGAACACCTGTCTGCTTCTGTGCTCAGAAATCAAGATAAGCAAGAGGTGACAAAAGAGAAGAAATGAACAAGTGTGTTAGAGAAATTGGGTTATGGCCCCTTCACACATACACACACTCAGGGACACACACGCGCACCGATAAAGAAATGACATGAGGCCAAAATAGTATGGACAAGTTTGTCCTATCTACAGTATGATGGTAGCTAAATAAAGACTTAAATAGGAAGCTATGGCCAGCAGGTGGTTAGATTAGCTTAGCACAAGGACTGAAACTGGGGGAAAACAGCAATTCTCTATACTAACTTGCCACTGGCTGAGGCTTCATATATAACTAGATTTTCAATTTTCTCATCTAACTCTAACCAAGAAAGCAAAACAAACCTATCTCCAAAAATATCAGACTCTGTCTTTAAAACATGGGCACATAGTGTATTTACCTGTTTACAATCTGCATCCAGTAAACTCTAATGGCCTTCTATCTGCCATGTAAATGAGGCTGGCTGTCTTCAGGCATCGGTTTGTCCTGAACGTGAGGTCACTTGGTCAGACCAATGGTATCAGTCGGAAGAAAATGCTATTCTTTTGGGAAAATTGAACACAGACATATTTAGTAGCATGCCTAATGTGGCAGCATCTGCTTCCTGTCAGGTAGGACTGCTCGGAAGTCTTGTCTCGGTCTTTCATGCTTGAGGACATTTTCTCATAAAAATTTATGATCACGCTATTTCATGACATACAGTATGTGGTAAAATATAGGAAGAACATACCCAGCTTCATTGGCTGACTTGTTAACACGAATCTGATAAAAAATAACCTCAAGTACTGTAGAATTAGTCACTCCTTACAGTTTAGTTTACAGGCCACAGAGGCAAACCTGTAAATTTCTCATTGTGTTTGATTGCTTTAATGGGATCCACAGCTGAGCATGAACATTTCCATTCATTTCAAAAATGCTTTGAGTGGGTAATAATACTGTAGCTCATTCAAAAAGTACAAAAACATATGAATTCCATCTCCACTTGTATGTTTTCATTCCTTGGATATTTACAACCATATCAACTGGACTAAACCCCAAGTTTGTGACTGTTAGATTTGTTATCATGGTGATGGAGTGACTTGTTGACGTTTGTCAAATATCAAGGAAATACTTATGGACTGCACTGCACATCAAACACAGACAGATTGTGCAACATATACACTAAAATATGGGATATGAAAAAAGAAATCCATGTTGCCATAACAACTACCACACTTAAACTCTGGGCCATTTTGGCAGATGCTCTCTTTTGGCACTAACTTCCAGCACAGGCTTGATGAAGTCCTGCTCTGAGGTTGATGCTGAGAGCGATGACGGTTTGGCTGTCATCAGCTGTCAACCTGCTGATACCACCCACTCATCCTATGCCCAACGGGTACCTGGGTGAGTCTGAATGTTGACTTACTGTAAAGATAAGAGCATGATTTACTGTAAAACAGAAGCAGGCTGTTGAAAAATCCCTCTTCAATCAATGTCTGAACTATTTCTTCTTTATTTTACCATAATTTTATTTTGTGGCCCATTAGAACTGTTTAAATGTAACCCAGGTAGATGTGTGTGCCCCTTTTGGCACTGTATATTAATAACATTATGATACATTAACAGCCCCTGGCTTTGATGTGTCATCACCTATCCTGGTGTATACCCACAATATGACCCACCACTACCCATCCCCATTCACCATCCAACCCACCCGTTAAACAAGCTGTCCGGACACATCAAGGATGAGGCCAAAATGGCATGTACGTGCCTGTATGTCACGGTTAGAGAAAGTAGGAAAGGTAGGATGTCACTCTCTTCAGTAAGACTCACTGTCACTTCAAGATTGTAAATAGTCACCAGATTACCAAAGTGAACCCACCACTCAACTCCTATCTCTAGTTCTGCCTCCATGACATACACAACCCCCACCTCTTCGCTGCTTGCTTGCTTTGTCATATTGCCCCTTCACACCAATCACATGTTCTAAGCATGATGACCTACATTTGCATAAAGTCTTTGTTGGCAGATTGGATTGGTTGATGTATCCATCCACTATTCTTAGCCTGGTGGTCAACAAACACACCTGTCAGAAGAGGTAACAACAAGAGGGGCTTTAACAGTCAAGGATGTGGTGTGACTACAGATGGGGCAGCCATTTGCCTTGAATGTGCTGTTTGTTTGTGTGCATTTCCATTTTGCGTGTCTAAGACCTCGCCTTTGGTGACATCTGGGTCCTTTTCCTCACAAATCGGGAAAAATCAGAGTGCTGAGAGGAAAACAACACTGGAAAAGGGATAAATAAATAAATGATGGTGTGCGGACAGAGTGCAAATGCGAATGGCAGCCTGAAATGCAAAGGGGAAGAGGAGAAGAGAGAAAGAAAGTGATTAGGCAACAGGAGCACTGGTGATAGGCCTCTCTTCACAGTCTCTGGAGATGAGCCTGAGAGGGGGTAGACAGCCGACATGGCAACCTCTCAGCCCACATCAGGCTGTCGCCAACTGTGATGTCCACCCAAGAGACTACAGTATGCTCTCTATGAGAGGGAACAAACTCATAAAAGCTATTATTGCGCAGATGGTTTGTGCTCTTTTCTACTCAGAAGCTGTCAGTGACAGAGCTCAGCATTTGGTGGCAACTGTGGAAAAAATGGAGAAAGTAGAAAAAGGGGAAAAGGGGAAGAAGCTCAGGAGTTACAGTATGAAGCAGAGAATGTTCAAGTTCACATCTGTTCAGGCTCATCTTGACCTTATCATGTCACAACACTGAGAGAGTGTGTGTGTGTGTGTGTGTTCATCTGTTTGTGGTTCCATATAAAGACTTGAGTATGGTGCTTAAAGTGACCAAGAATGTGTGCATATAAATCCTTGGGAATTAATTCTCAGGACATGCTGCTGCCTCAGTGATGTAGGCTGACCAAAGGAGCCGTCTCACAATCAGGGCGTGAAATGCTAAAGAGCTTCCAGCCAACACGCCTGCATGGTGTTTTCTCCCCACTACTGTTCATTTGACATTTAGTAAATCATTACTGCAGCCATGCCCTCAAGGATCACTCAAACACACACACACACACTATAAAAATGCATCATGCATGGTCATGCACACATACATACACCCTTGATGATAACTGTTTATTAACAAGTTAGGTGACCTGATTTCATCCTGTTGCCAAAATTATGACACATCCATTGAGAGGTGTGTGGTTAAAGCCCCTGGAGCATGTTGTCATTTTATAAATCTGATCGTATGTGAAAAAAATGTTTCTGTAATAACCTTAAAAGTAAAGCCAAATTTATTTATTTCTTTTAAATAGCTGGCCACATGCCTTGCATGCAAGTTTAGTAAATTACATAAATGTGTTTAAATAAAGATGTCAAGTAATTTGAACTTCTGTTGCCCTGCACGTGGTGTCTGGGCCTGTGTGGACAGGCAGGCCCTGTCAGGCTTTCACACATCACAGACGTGTGCTAAACCTCCTCCTAGCTCTCTAATCATTGCTGGACAGGGGGCATGAAAGATGATAAAAACCCAAGTGATATAATGGCCACACATCTGTCTGCTTGCCTCTCATCTCCTCCCATCCACACACTGTCAACAGCTGATGGACAGTTGACGGCTAGAGAACATTTTGAGAGATTGACAGCTGACGGAGAGACCTCTCTCACATTTTAGATGCCTATTTAAATCTACCAAGTATACAGCATTAAAATATTTACAAAGGTTTTGTGTGTTCCACTGTTACACATGGTATGCACATACACTTGCGTATTAGCATAGATGCATATGCAAGATATCATTCTCAGTTATGCCCCCCTATCACTTGAAATAATATAACTTGTCGTGATATTCAAACAAGACCATGCCACTGTAAAGCTATATACAGACATATCACGAGAACTGGATACCGAACTCTAAGATGACGCCTAGTCATTTGAATAGAAAATGCTTGCCTATAGACTCTGTGGTTTAAAGCCTTTTTAACAAGCCAAACAGCAATAACTGACCTTGGTTTGAGTTCACAGTTGTGTCAAAATCTCTTTTATAATGGTGAAAGAGCTGACTGGTGACATCACAGAGGAGCTTTTTGTAGCAGTGGCTGTTGGCCAATGAGACAATGCGGAAGCAAGGCTGATTGATGATGCCATGTCCAGCTATCAGTGTGCTTTAGGCAGGCACAGCCATGCGTTGATCCAAATTCTGCCGTAATGGTAACCGTACTTGTTTATTTTGTTAGCATGCTAACAATCAGCAGTTATTACACAAAAAGTGATGGGATCACCAAAGCCATGGTGATCAAACCACTGAAGACCACAAATATCTGTATAAAATTTCATAGAAATCCATCCAATAGTTGTGGCGATATCTTGGTCTGGACCAAACCGGTGGACTGAGCGGCCAACAGACTGATGTTGCCATCCCTAGACCTGTTCCATTAGCATGCGTAAAAAAGGTGAAAGGCACTGAGGAATATGGAAGGACATCTCAGTTGAAGCTTTTTCTTTGAACCATTTGATCGGCTCCACCCATTTGAGGTTTTCCTTGGTTTGCATGATATGTTAGATTCTTGTGCAGTCATATCTTAACATTAGTATCCTATTATGTTTTTTAAAAGGCTCTAGCCTCAGTTTATCAGCAGTACTCTCTTAATTGCCACAATACAGATCAGCACCCCTTTACTTAATTAATGGAAATGGAGCAAGCAAGCACTGAGTCTTGCAAATAATCCTCTGCCTTTGTCATTATATTGTTTTATAGAAGTGCTTTAAGACCATTGTCTGTGTGATTAGCTAATAAAGAGCTCCTAATGTCTTGTCTTGCACTCATGGCGCACATCCTCCTTTTAATCCATAAGCTCTTAAGGCGGCCATAACCAGTGAAGTGTACAAAAGCAACCTTCACAGTCCATACACATTCACACACACTTAATATCAAGGAGTGAAGAGCAGAGAATTGAGTGTGTGTGGATAAGAGTATATCCACCATCAATTAAAGATGGAGTTAGGAAGCAAGACATTTTAATGCTGGCCTTGAGAGGCTTGAGTGGGCAGAGACATGGAATCAATACCATAAGAAAACATAATATATTCTCCTTGTGTGATTTTCATTTGAAGGGCAAAATCCGCTTTGAAAATATGGAAAGGCCAGGCCTTGACGCAGCGCCCAGTGAATGATTTCCATGTTCTAAATTATACAAATATGAAAAAGACTCTTAACTTTCCCCATGTTATTGAGACATGGAGAGCGAGACATACACACATGGTCTTGTTCTGTGTCATGCATTTTCTATGCCCAGGCCTTTTTTGCCCTCCAGCAGTTCAATGCTTAACTTGAATGCTGTCTTCGATGATATGATACATTCAAATTCTTGGTAATCCTTGGTCCACCTTGATGCCAGCTACAGTAGACTGCCCCAACACCTCATCATCACTTTGGCTCAGAGTGAAACCCTGAGACGATGCCAGCAGAAGGGGAGCTGCCCATCGTTTGCTCTGTGACAGTGAACATGCTTATTATTTGTGGGTTTCTCTTCGCCCTGTCCAACACATAAGGTTATCTGGACTGGATAAAGAAGAGAAAGAGAGCGGTGTCCATGTTCTAGCCCCAGAGGCAGGATGAAGAAATACGCTGAGGTGGGGAGTCGAGAGGGGAGACGCTACGACTGACATGCAGTGGACCTATTGGGTTCACCCTCAGGCTGTGTATGAGTGTGTATGGTTTGGGAGTGGGAAGGGGGTGGGTTTAGCTGTCTCCGCTGTGGTGGAAGTAACCTGGGATAGGGGACTGCGCGAATGGACGGACAGAGGGGAGGGGTCAGGGGTGGAGGAAGCGAGGAAATACAGAGGAGAGGGTCATTAGAATTATTGGTGTAGAGTGTGTAGTCTTAGGCGCTGGGAAGGCGATATTACCAGTGCCTCAAGCCTTTGGTTATTTTCTCAAAACAGATAATAAATTAAATGTGGGGCATCATTCCACAGAGGATAGACATTGGCTTATCTGAGCATTTAACTGTGTGTCTTTGACATGTTATGTTTTCATTACATTACCTTGAGGGCAGAGTGATGAGAAAATCCCACTGATCCATACTCAGCTCCATCCCAAAAGCTCCATGTCAATGCACCCTTTCCTCCTCCTCTAGGGAAAACCAAGTGTACTGGTTCTCTCTGTAAAACAATACAAACGGCATAAATCATTGACATTGCAAAACCATAGACATGATTTTAAAAAATTACTTCAACTAGCGAAAACCGTATTTTGGTCTGTTGGTGGGTCAGCAGATTACTGTTTTTTTATTTTGCACAGATATTTATGGTTCACAGAGAATGAATCCGGCTGACTTTGGTGATCTACTGACTTTTCTGTAGCACCACTTCAGGATGAAATTAATGGGTTTCAGTGAAATGTCCTGACAACTATTGGATGGCCTGCCATGAAAGGTACCTACTGACTGTGGAGATCCCCTGATGTCACCATAGCCCCACCATCATGTCAAAATTTGTCCAACGCTTTGGGCTACATACATAATGGCATTCCCATCATCCCCTGCTGTACTTTTTGTTTAATGCCAATTAACAAATGTTATCATGCTAACATGCCAAACTAAGATGCTGAACATGGTAAACATTATACCAACTAAACATTAGCATGTTAGCATTGTCACTGTGAGGATGTTAGCATCATGTTGTCAGCAGTTAACCCAAAGCAATGCTGTGCCTAAGCACATACCAGGTTATGCAATGGTTAAGATGAGACTGCAAGGTAAAGAACTGATGCTGAGGCTTGCTCTAATATTTGTAGACTGTTTCCAGATGCAACATCTGCTGATCCCTCCTTTGGGCCAATCAGCAGTTCAGCGTTAGCCCCCAGCTTTGGGGGACAGTTGACTTCCTGTCTGGGGATCGATGGCTGGCTGTGGCTATGGCTACGTGTGTATGTGATCTACTTTTCTGTGGTTGTGTACATGTATTTGCTCCAGTGTGCACAACTGTGTGACCTACAAGAATGAAAACCTGTGTATTCGGTGCTCCAATGCCAAGGCAGGTTGTTAACTCAACATTGTGACCTTTGACACACTCCATGTGGTGCTACAATAGTCCTTGTTACATTTCATTGGGTCAGGAGTTCACAGTCAATCCATCAATGTCCAGAGAGACTTGATGGCTATTTTTAGAAAGACTGAAGAGAAGAGAAGAGAACACAAGAGAAGAGAACAGAAGAGAAGAGAACAGAAGAGAAGAGAACAGAAGAGAGCTCTGTTGTCATAAACAGCTGGGAGATTTATTATTCGATCGCTCCCTGGTTACCTATATCTGGTTTCTGCAAATCTCGTTGTGGCCTTTTCTTCTACTTGACCCAGCTGACTCAGCGGCACACTGTCTTTTAAGTGTTGGTGTCCCACCTCAGGGGTTACAAACCACTGTTCCCCAGGGTCAGACCTACATCCTTTCCAGTTCCGACTCAGCTGTTAATGATCTAACACATGAACTTTTAACTACAGCAGCCTCTCATTGCAGAACCCACCTACTGTTCATTACCCTGGCCTCCATACTGTGCCAGAAATCGACAAATTATGAAAAGCTTGATCTCAGTGCCTAGGTTAAGTGATTCTCAGACAAGAGTGAAATTCCTGTCTTTCCACACGAACGCGAGAGAAAGAATAATGGTGTCCTGCATGAATGCATGAACAGCAGCAAAGGACAGTACTTAAAGGGGATTAGTGCAACAAATTTAAGCAGCAAATGTTCTTTAACAATCAAATGGGGGAAAAGGGTTAAAAAAAATCTAAAACCCCTAATCCTGTTCAGAACCAGAGCATAGATTTGGAAACTTGGAAAAATTGCATAAAACATTGTTTTCATGTGCAATCCGTTTTTATAAGATTTCCTTTGATCTACTCAAAATAATCCATCATAATTTAAATAGTACAGGTTGGCTGCATTAATTTCCAAAACGAAATTAAAAAAAGACAGAATAGGAAAAGGGAACAAATGAGTGGGAGCCTCATGAAAAATATTTTTTCCCTCAAAACTGACATCAGCTGAGTTCAAAGGACTCTTAGTTATTGCTTAAGTTCTTTCATAAAGTGGGTAAGCAACATGATATCTTGGCGAGTTTATAATGTACAACATATCACAATATGTTTCACATACATTACTGTAAAGCTCTTCGATTTTGTGCAGTGTATCTGTTGTTTTCAGCGATTCTCGTTTTTGTATACATATCAATTTACTTTAAGATAGTTTTTTTTTTTTTTTCACTGTTGTTTTGCCAATAGTGGAGTCAATATATGCAGTAACCTAGGGGAATAAAGAGCCTAAATGCTGCAAATGGAAGGAGGCCTGTGCTGTAACTATTGTCAATAGTGCAGCTGGGAATCAGACATTTACTGTTTTACCAAAACACCAGGTCTCTGGAGACAGAAGCCTCTGTGATATGCATATGATTATAAAATTAGCCCCAAAATCACATATATATATGCAACCACACATTCTTACACCTAAGCACATGTGCAGTGCATTTGTTTTTACATGCACACAAGTGGACAGAGAGACTCACACGCAGAGAGGCTAAGGAGAGGAAGGCACACCACCCCAGAATTAATTTTTCATAACATCATGCTCAATACAAAATGCAATAAGTGTTTCTTGTAAGACGACTCCCGGGCACTTATAGCACTTGAGCATGCGGCAAGGTTCTCCTCAGAGGTCCAGCCTACGTGTTTGTCTGACTGACTTTGTCTCTGGCAGGATGACATCTGATGCTGAAGACGCCCAGGGGCTGGAGGAGGAGAGGAGAGGAGAAGAGAGGAGAAGAGAGGAGAGATCCTGCACTGTATACAAACACATGATAGGAGAGAAATAAGCGGAGGGCACTAAAATAGAGTTACTGTGATCATCCAAATCCTTCATAAGCAGATTCCCAGCACTGGGGAGGAACAGCGTTAAACCCTTTGTCCAATACCATGATACATAAATAGATATAATGCCCAGCCTTTTCATTATTCATCCAGACAGGTTAGGCTTCCTGTTGTCACCACCTAGGCCTGGTCAGCTTACTCTGACCTGATCAGTCCCATGTGTGGATACCCACATCTTTAATATTCTTCTAAACCACTCTGACCTCCATCTCTTGGTGATTTTTGACAACAGTAATCCCCCTACAGTGCTCTTTCTCATATCATCCCTATCTGTAATTGTATGGACATGATAACTGATGATGTAAGATAGCCCAGTAGTGAAATGACTCCATCTTTGTGGACCAAAAGTGGAGCACTTCATGCTTAGGATTACAGATGGATGGCAGGACATGATGGGATGTAGCTATGGGATGTTTTTGGGATGGAGCACCAGGGGAAGGGTGTGGATAACCATCAGAAACTGGGGATGAGGTACTGATAGAAGCTTGGATGTTGAATATCATAGTAGGATATACAATTACTGTAACTGTTACCATTCAAAGGAATGAGTTAAATTCCTTTTGATTTATTCAAGAAGCCTTTTTACGCTCTCTTTTTTATTGCACTAGAGAAATACAAACATAACTGTGTCAGACAGTTATGTTTTGCTGTATTATATTTGCAGAGCATGCCCATGGAATATGCCAGTTTAAAGTAAACTGCTTTCTCTTTTTGCAAGTTGATTTCTAGTTTTTTAACATTAGAGTGCAACATTTCTCTCCCAAGTAACCAATTTCTCTTTGCAATTAGCTTTCTGGCTAATTGGTATTAGTGCAAGGGAATCACAGCAATCTCAGGATTTGCACTAGTCAGCTGTATATTTGGGAAGGCCTTGAGAGAAAAAAAGGACATTGACATGCAAATGATTGTCTTGAACTTTATTGAGCGGGTACATTTAAGTTAATTTGCCGCTGGGAGTGGCTAATGGAAGTAGGCTCCTCCAGTAACTCTTAAGGAGTCAATCCACCTGATTTAGAGGAAGCAAGCACATAGATCTCTTGATTGACAGAGCTGTTACTCTGTGTGTGACATTACTGACAGACGGAGAGAAAAAGGAAAGTGACGGAGAGGTTTTGGGAGGTCTGGGGCTACTCTCCTAGTTCCTGCATCATATCAAGATCCCCCCATGTACAGTATGTTCCAGATGTTTGGGGTTATCCTAGTGGGAGAAGCAGTCAAGTGTTGTTTTAAAGCCTTCAGGGTGAATCATAAATGTTGCACAGGGGACCTCATGAAAAATGCAGTACATACACCCCCTTAGCTAAAACAGAGCGCTGATGGACCTCTGGGAATGGAGAATGTTAGTGTAGCATCATGCTACGATTACAATCATAACAAGAGAGGGGCTTTATGGAGATGACATTAGAAATACAGGAAGTTAGTTAATGTTAGCTTGGAGTTCATTAAAATGAGTGAAGATATAAAGGCCTCAACTCTGAATATGAAAACAGCATCATGGAACATTACAGAATATCAAATGTGTGAAAATGGGGTGAAGCTATATTTGGTAGTGGAGGTCATATTTTCTGGGGCAAAGGTTAATTATGCTGTGTGATATAGTGTGCGTTTGTGTTACAACTCAAAAAGTCTTCAGCTCTCCCTTAAAGTGTCTTTCCTGTGAGTTCAGTGTCTGTGGTGGGTATCACTATATGAGTGTGTATGATTGTGTGGGTGTGTGGGTGTGTGTGTGTGTGTGTGTGTGTGAACGGGGGCGGGGGGGGGCAAATATCCCATCAAGTCTTTTTTTTTTTTTTTTTTTTTTTTTTTTGCAAAATGCGCTTGTCTGACGATGCTCAAACACTCTTGTCTAAGTGTATGTGTGTGCATGTTTGCCCTTTTATAGATGTGTGTGAAGGACCCAGCAGAGGAGCTAAAAGTAAAGCGTCAGGCCATAATTGGGTTACAGAGGCCGGTGATGGATTAAAGCACGGCTAGGGAGACGCTGCAGCAACATTAGGGTGTCTGAGATGTCAGGGGCAGAGCGCTCTCATTAATCGCCTTGGCCCTTACATTACTGCATTAGTTGTATTAGCAGCTAGGAGTCGGCAAGCACTTTGGGATTTCTCGCTGAGGCAGGCCACATTCCTCTCTTTCCCTTTTGGTTACTACGCAGAAGTGGGTCTCTCTGATTTTTTTTTTTTTAAAGAAAGTGGGGAGGAAGAAAGGAACAATCAAACTGGACAGAGAGGATCATTTATTTTATTTAAAATATCTATTTTACATTTAAAACTTGAATTTTGAGCAAGGTGTCTTGAATACCAATTGGTTGCAAGGTAACAATAATCATTAGTCATGCTTTAGTATGAATAATAACTCCAAAGTCTTGAGTCTCAAGTTTTTCTTAAAACTTGTAAGGTAATTTACAGTAAGTACACGCACGTGCCGACACGCCCACACACTACAACCCTCAATCAGTCATCCCACTTCTCAATAAACTAATAGTCCTCCTGTGTGAAAATTGATTTTTAGGAGCATGTTCCCTGACCCCGACCCCCACCCCCCTCCGCCTCCACCCTCCACCACCATCACAATCTCAGTCCTCTTTTTCTTCTTTCAATTCCATCCATCTCCCTCGCAGTACAGATATTTACACTGTAGCTGTTATTAATAAGCAGAAATTGATTTTGCTGTGCAGTAAGAATATTACGTGAGCAGCCAGGGTGGTGTTTGTGACAGAGCCTCGCTTTGGTTATAGGCTGGGGAAGTGGGTGGAGTTTTGCATTGATGGAGTGGATCGGGTGGGGCAGAGGTCACGGGGGAAACCTATATGAGGATGTATAGACTAACATTAGTGATCCTGAACGCTCAACCCTTGTACGCTCCCTCTTCATGAAGTGAGAGCTTCATCACTCATTCCCTCTTTCCTTTCTCTCCCCTCATCCTCCCCCTTTAGGGGGCTTAAGTATCTGACTTAATCACAGCTGAAGTGTCCCTGATTGCCTCAGAGCTGCTGGTGGCCTAAGCAAAACCTTACAGCGTCAACGCAAGCAGACTGTCTGATCATATTATTAATCAGTCACACCTCAGCTCTGGCACCTATACTGGTGAAAACATCCACTTTAAAGGGTCGGTTCATCCAAATTACGAAACATTTTTGTGGTATCTAGCCATCACTGTTGAGTAGCAAAGCGTGACTATGTTTTGCAGTAATGGGTAGTGTATGGATTACAGCTGTCAAACATTTGGGGGCTCAGCCTGTTAGCTGTCTTACCAGGAGTTACCAGCAGACACAGGGCATGACACAAGGGTGTGGGGAGTGCACCTATTGGTAACACTAAAGTTGTCTTTATTTACATTTATTCTTGTCAGCTACAAGCTAGCCACTGGAAGTTTTGCTTTTAGAGTGTATGAACGCCCATGAGTCACTGGAGCTAAGCTACCTGTTGATGGTCAATAAATACATCAGATTTTTAATTATTAGTAGTAGTATTTGTGGAGTTGCTTTAAGACACCTTTGGTAGAATTGGGCCATGTAATGAAAGTAATATAAAGAGTGATAACTACATACTTTTGAGTAATTAGAAGCATGTGACTACTACCCACAGATCTCCCTGAAAAATTTTCATTGCTCCTACTTTTACTAAAGAAATAGTCCTAATGAAAACTGTTGACTATTGACCGACCATTTAATCTGTGCCCTCTGAAAAGAGGTAGGAAAGACCCCTCATATGGGTTTACATGGATCACTTTCTCAAGGCAGGATGAATGGTGAGGGGCAGAGGGCAGCGTGTGTGAGGAGGTGGGCAGAGGAAGGATTGTTATTGGATCACAGTTGCACAGAGCACAATTTCCCATGAGTGTCCTTGGGTACCTGATCTGTGCAAAGAAATACTGGACCCCCCTTCCTATTGTTTCTCACACTAAGATGCGAATGCACACACGCACGCACACACCACGACTACACCGACTACACACACACATGCGCACGTACAGGTATCTGTTTGTCTCGCAGTCGCCTCTGTTCACATGGAAGGGGTTGTCCTCCCGCTCCAGGACGAGGTATTAGCTTTCCCCTGAGGGAGAGTTCTAATTAGGTAATTGACTGATGTATAAAGCAGGTGCATGTATCCGTTACAGCCGGCTCGACCTGTTCATTATTAAACAGTGACCCTCTCTGCCACTTGTGCCAAAGCCATCGGTACAGGGTAGAAAGTGGCCGGGAAGAGCTTTCACAGAGATCTGACGTACTCGTAATTACACTTGCTGGTTACCTGAGTCTTACCCCCTTTACTGTTGCATGTTGAACAAGAACCCTGGTGCTCCATTTCCCACTGATTGAGCACATTGCTGTCTCTAAAAAAAGCTTTATGAAAAGTCGAACAAAAGGCGAATTGCAGGGAACAAATTGTTTCACTTGTCTTTCCACGGAAAGGATAGGATTTTATTTTGTGGAAAATGCACAATCACTGACTTGTTGAAAATAGCATCACATATGACAGGTCACAAAACTTTTCATCCTCACACATTTGTACATCAATAGTCAAATGAAACTTGAGCTAGACTTGGCCAGAAAGGAGAGGAGAGATTTGCCAAGTGGCAGCAGGCAGCACTTCATTCTGACACTTTGACATCGGTGAAATATATAAAGTATTGGGTTGCTGTTAGGCCTATAGCCCAGTTTATTCACATCAGGAGGCCCAACGATCGAGATATGGATTGATAGCGGAGACAGGAATTGATTCGCAGTGTGTGTGTGTTTTGTGAGCGTGCATGAGACAGCAGCCGCAAAACGTGAGCCGGCCAGTCCATTTTAATTCAGCAAGTTACACATTTCATTTCTCAGTGTGTAAGTTACAGAGGCCAATGAGACGGGGTTGCAACAGCTTTTGAGCCAACACTTTTTTGATTGAGCCAGGCCCCTGGACCCTGGCCAGCTTATAAAGTGTTACCATGAAAGACCATAAATGACATCACATTTTTTAAATTGACTTGTCAATCTTTTAACTTTTTGTTTGTCTTCTTCTGCAAATAATGGCAAATCACTGGAAATGTAAGGACAATACAGCACAAGGACTGGTGCTGCCATGATTTTATGCTGTCTTGTAAAAACAAAAATTGATCTTTTGTCCTTAGAGCAAGTTTCCACTTTTTAGCCCGCATCTTTTTGTTATCACTTCCTTACTTTCCCATCAGTTGAAGCACCAGTGACCAGGGAGGTGAGTGACCGTTTTGAATGCTACACAAAACACAATGAGTCCCTGCCTTATTAGAGCTCTAAGCAAGCTGTTACCTGCCATTGTTGTTTAGGAGATGGCTGATGACTGATCACTGGTTTTACTTGATCCTTGTCCATTGTACATCTTATTATTTCAAATGTTGCAGTAATTATCTAGGATAATGTGGCTGACTACTTGGAAATAGAAGAACTGGATGAAATGTAGATCCTTAGGCCAAGGGGAGAGCTTCACTGTCTCCAGCTGGTATTACCTGCATCTATATCCGTTAAGCTGTGTGTGGAATTTAAGACTTTCAACATCAAAATGTGTTGTAAATCTTGGAAAACTGACATAGATGGTGATAGATACCTGCTGAAGTAACTAAACCTGTATTCATCAGTACCACTACTGAACATTTAAAGAGTAACATTTGTTGCCATATTTCATCAAAATCAATAATCTCAGTCTGCTGAGTAAAGGAGGCAAGATCAAGCTGCAAGATCAACGCAGCTAGCCAGGTAGTCTTGCCCACTTGCTGTGCTGGTGAAAATGGAAGGTACAGGCTATTTAAATAGCCATTGTGCCCTCATCTAGCATCCACAAAGTCAGTGACTCAGGGACTGACACAGTACACAGAGGGCAAATAGGATGCTGTTCACATTTCAACCAAATATGGCCTCTCCTCTTGTCTCTTCCAGCAAGCCTGCCAAGAGATTACAGGGCCAAAGGCTCTTGTGGAAGGATTAGTTTCAGAGTCATACTGAATGTTTACTCCCAAACAATCCCTAATCTGATCTAGCCTACTCAAATCGCATCTACAATGATCACTGACAGGGGAGATTACCTCCTCACACACCCATCCTCACTAACACTACCACCCCTCCACACTGCCTCGAAGAGGTGAGGGGGGTCATTTTTGACATTTTTTGTGATTACTGCTTAGCTGGGTTTCAGTCAAAACAGAAAAACAGATCTGGAATTTTTTAAATGTAAGGGACAACTTCAATAACAATACTGTACCATTCTACCAGAAAAATGTGTTTTGGTGAATCAAACAGTAGTCTTTCTTTGCACCATGGCTGGACTTGCATTTATACCATGATTTGCCAAGATTAAAAAACACTAAACAAACAACAAAACCCTACCTCAGCAATAGAGTCAGTGTCATACAGCATTTGAAAATGATCATTTTTAGGCCCTTTTGAACACTAATCCACTTTTATCTCCCATCTTACATAAATGTACTGGCAGAACTTGTGCTCACTGTGGAGTACAGTATGTACAGCTGTAGCAGACTGGTGAAGTGCCCAGAGTCTTTGTTTCTCAGATCCAATCATAAAGGTTTAGCAGTTATGAGATGCTGTTCATTACACAGATGTTGCCACTCTTGACCACAGGGATGATCCACCTGTCTTTCAAAATCTGAGACAATGAACTCCCCAAAAAATAAAATTAAAGCAGCGGTATGGCTTGTGGCTTTGATTGGATTAGTCCTGATTACAATTCCCAAAACAGTAAATAAAAACCTTTGGTGGTATAGCACCGCTAAAGGACTGTTACTTGACAAGCAAGGTATATGCATAATCCATTCAAGTCTGTCTGGAAATTTGTCCAACCAAAATTAAAATGTTGATTTTACATGACTAGTGTTTTATCTTTTAAAACTGTGCTGACTTTTTTTTTTTTTTTTAAAGAATGGTGGCCTCTATTGATAGTAATGTCTCTCCATCTGTCGCTTGGTGGGTCTACCACCATTGTGGTCCAGACTAGACTATCTCAACAGCTGTTGGATGGCTCTGCATAAAATTCATGGTCCCCAGAGGATGAGGCCTATGACTCTGGTGATCGCCTGACTTTAGTGCCACTATGAGCTTGACATTTTGGGTTTGTTGAAATTGTAACAACTCAATGGATTGCCTTGAAATTTGGTACATGTTCCCCACAGGACGAACTGCAATAACATTAGTGATCCTTTGATATTTTCTTTTAGTGCCACCTTGAGGTTATCAATGGTGGTTTTGGATGAAAATTTGAAAAAAGGAAATTATTGGATGGATAGCCATGAAATAAGGTTTAGACATTCACACCCCACTCTGGATGAATTGTTATCATTTTGGTGATATCTTGACTTTTTCTGTCATCATAAATAAAATAATGATGACAGAAAATAATAATAAAAAGTGATTTAACCAATATTTGGATTTGTGACAAAAGATTTTGCAAACTACAGACATTCACATCAGCCTCAGATATACTTTGTGTTTAGTGCCATTTACTGTAGCATGTGTTAGCATGCTGAGTTAAGATGGTTAACATGGTATATCTGCTACAAATCAGCATGTTAGCATTGTCCTTGTGGACGTGTCAGCATACTGACATTGGCATCTTTGTCTCATTAAAACTTCAGGACACGAAGAAGACCAGAGCAAAGTCTGTTTGGTTTTGTTTATTTTGTTCCTTCTGTTATGTTAGTCTTCATGATCTATCCACTACTACAAAATGTGGCAGGTTGGTAATTTGGATTTTAAGTCAAGAAAAAAAAGTTCTAAGTCACTGGCTTATTACATTGCTAAGGGTCTCTTCAAAGTTCCACAACCAAGTGCAGTTCAAAGCCTACATCTCTGAGACTCTAGATATCATTCCTCCCCATGAATATTAATGAGCATGTTTCTTCACAGCTGCTCTGTTGTTCTGTGTCCTGACCAACTTCTGAATTCTCTTGTGAGACTCCTTTATTTAAAATGACTGCAACCCCTTCTCACACTTCACCAGTACCTCTCTTTCAAACACTAGATAAAAAGAAGTCCTTAAAACTCCAAACAGCTCACCTCTATCCCTTCTGAACCTGACCTTTGGCCTTTTGGAAATTCTGAACTCCCTTGAACTCACTCACAACCCCCTTCAACTTAGAGCCGGTGTCCTATCCCCAGAAGAGAGAGAGAGATGGAGCTTCTTTTACTCCTTCCTCCTCCTTTCAAATGTCTGCCTGCACACACAGAGCGGACTGTAAAAGTGGAAAAAGTGCAAATAAAAATCATTTTTACGAGACAGTAGAAAGAGGAAAGAGCCTCTTCTCTAGGCGAGCCTTGTCACATTTAGATTTGACCTTATTGTACCCCCTTTCTTTCTGAATCACAGCGTAGAGAAGTGTCTGTAAGGACACACAGCAGCCATTCAACAATGATTAAGTCAAAGACACAACCTTGATTTGATGCTGTGACTTACAGACCCATAAAAAAGGTTGAATTTAAGAGAACATCCTTTTCTCCATGACCTACGCAACATACTTCTTCCTTCTTTTTCCACCTACCTGTTGGGCATTGATCATCATAAAACAATGAATTAAATAACAAGGAGCAACAACTGAGATGAACCAGGACATCTAAGGTTTTAATCTCTGTCTCTCAGATCTAAGCTGTGAAGGATTCTAGCCAGGATAGTTCAGGGGTCATACAGTCATCCACACAAAGAGAAAGAGACACCTCCCTCTATGATTAAAACAATAAATCTGATTAGCCTTCTCCTTCTTCATTTTTACAAGGAGACTACGATGTGTGGGAGTTTTCTAACCCAGCTTATTTCACTCCTCTCCCCAGGTGTGCCCATGCAGCATGTGAAACCTGAGAGTAGATTAAAGTGCCAACCCCAGAGAGGAAAAATGCTTTTAGGAACTTTTAAAACTGTGTTTAACAGTGTGTTTTTAGTGCCCACTAAAACCAACACACCACACCACATGGCCAAGATGGAGAGATGCAGCATCCTAGAGAGTGGGAGAGAGGGGAGACGAGGGGAGAGAGATAGAGAGAAAGAGGAGGGGCGTCTTTTCTCTTCATCAACAAAGACTCACAATCTGGCGCTCTTCTCAGGCCTGGATTTGTTTGGTTTACAAACACCAGAGTCCACAGAGAGCAATGCTGGTTGGTCAGTCACTGGTTTCCTTTTTTTTTTTTCCAGAGCTAGATACCTCAACAGCTATCAGTCAGATTGCTATAAAATTTGGTATTGATATCTGTGGTCTCTAGATGATGATGATTCCTAATGTATGATTTTAGTGACTCTCTGACCTTCGATCTAGCACCAATCATAATATCCCCTTTGCCAATACTGTGGTCCATTAGAATGCTTGTAACTTGAAAACTAATGGCAAAATATCCATAAAATTGGATGAACACTACACCTTCCATGGTCTAATGTCTCACTGTGTCAAAAAAATAAAAAATAGAAAATCATTTCCACATCACTGGATGACACTATCAGTATAATCACGCCAATAAACTTCACACTCTTGGACAACAACCAAAGAGGCATTTAAGGGTGTGGCTGTTGTCTGATCATTGGCATCATGGACTCAGGATGTTATTGATATGAAAATGAAAGTCATAAATGACTGATATCATGATGCAGATATTTATGACTTTGATACACTTACAACATCTTTGCTGCGGATGGACTGTGGACTTTGTCGTTCGACGACTTCTAACTCTAGTCACCTTTGCTATAGTTTGGCTGCCAGCAGATATGCATGAGACACAGACTACAGAGGTCAGAAAACATCAGTCATTTGATTTTATCTCTCTGCTCCAACCTGAAATTCTATTTCACTGCTTTATCTGATTTACTTGGTAAAAGATAACTGTAATAGTTGATCTCAAAATCAAAACATCTGTTGTCCCGCAGGTCAAGTAAAGTCTACCTCAACTACTCAACACAACTTTCTAACATTAAATTAACTAAAAAGCCTGTTTTTTGAGTTATAAACGTGCCTAAAAGAAAATTTAAGAGCACTTGTTTATCATTCGGGGAAACGATGGGGGGATAAGAAAGTTTAGATTTTGAAACACTTGCTATCCATCAGGCTTTGTCTGGAGAAACTTGATGCTCATCACATTCAGCTTTTGGAGAAACAAAAGTGGTTTTCTTCTTCAAAAGTTGCTGACTTAAAACCAGCATGGCATATCACGGGAAAACATGGAAAATTGTTTTTCTTGTGAATAAAAGATTTTAAAAAATGTATTATGCTCTCTCCTCTCTGACCAGGCTACTGACAGGGGTGCTCTTGACCTCTTCGTACCTGTGCTTGTAAAAGCAGCCACAGGGGGTCCCAACAAGTGAAGAAATGGAAGCCATGTGACACAAGACAGTGCCTATAAATATGGCCGAGATCACAGGGGCACTTAATGCAGGGGTGGGCAGACTGCTTTTTTACCAGCACGTCTACAACATCTTAAAAAGGTTCTGTCGTGTCATATGAAACCAATAAAATCCAAACACTTCCTCCCCGGCAGGGAAAGGCCTCCTAACCTACCACAACTCACCATCTGCCATCCCACCAGACTGCCCTACTGCTTTTAAGCTATGTTCATTCTTTCTTATTTCTTTTTGTCTTTTTTATTTGGTACCATTTCTCACCGTGGCTTTGATTTATTCCTCCTCCTACCATTTCTTCTGCCCTCTGAATGCCATCTTGTTTTCTCTTTTCCTATCTGTACTTCCTTTAAATGCAAGCTGAGGAGAATACTGTACATTTGTGGCAGGAAATGGGTGCAGATTCATGTCTTGAGAGGATTAAGGTGAAAAGCACTCCAACACACAGAGGAACTACAGGAAAGCAAAAACAGAAAAGAGAATTTTTTTTTCCATATATTTTTTACATACCACTCTACTAAGCCCTTGTACATGCACGTCACTTGGTTGTAGAGGAAAAATCAGAGACCAAAGAATATTATAATACGTGCATACTGTATTAGCACTCCTGCTGTTGCTTGCCCTCTCTAATACAACCCAGAGGAGCATCGCCTGAAATAGCAACTTTGTCATCACCGGTATACGGTAATAAATATGTAAGTAAGCTTGTGGAATGGTCAAGGTTTGGTCAGGTTTAGGCACAAATGTTGGTTAGGTTTAGGTTAAGATTGTGATTTGGGTTAAAATGAAGTACTTCTTTCGGGTTAGGGGACAGCCATCATCTTAGTAACAACAGTGAACATGATAATAAACAGTGGTCTCCTGTGTTTTGTCGACACATCCATCCACCGCAACCCTTAATGCTATGTCACCTGACTTCCTTCTCTGTTCTCATCATAATTACCTCAGCCGCTAGAGGTCACCTAACAGTAAAACGTAACTACAGGTCGTAATGAGCTGCTTGCACCGACGTCATATCAGCTCATTTATTTTACAGCAGGACAGCACCTCCCGAATAGTTACCTATCACAACTTCCCAGCTGACAAAAAACAAAACAAAACAAAAACATATAGCCACATGAGTAGACATGCACCTTATTCCAAAGACAGTGTGTGTCAGCATATGCAAGTGTACATGCATGTGCTGAGATATATATGCATCTCAGCAGTTCGTGCTATCTCATCAGTGTTGTAACTAAAATGACTGCATTTACAGGAGGTTCAGTATCACTAGTGACGTTAAGTAAGCAAATGTCAATTATGACACCTGTGTTGACAGGTACAGGCAACACAGGTTATTATAGGAGGTCATAACAACTTTTCAAAAGTGCATATGAGGAGAAATATAAATCTTATCGATTTTTTTATCATTAATGATGAGAAAAAAAGCAACAGCATAACTTAGCTCAAGCTAACAAGTTGTACATGTATGTTGTTGACATAATCATCCACGAAGTGTGTGTAGTCTAACTATAAACGCCTTTGCCTGAATGGGATGTTAGTAATTAAAGGACTAAGAATTACAGATGGCACTATTTGAGTGTTTTATTTGAAAATATTTTTATTAAACAAACAAAGTCTCCTCTAACTGTGAATACACATGTAGTGCACACCATTATATGTAAGGACACATGTATTAATTTAATACAAACTGATAAGCACATAAAAACAATATCTATCTCTTTTAGACAATGTCAGAGACTCTCTACTGGGACATCTGACTGAGCAAAAAGCTCATTTTAGTTTTACTCAGTGAGATTTGGCACTGGAATCCTTCTTCAGAGGAGATGAACCTGAATAGCTGTAGAACACTGCTTTGTACCTCTGGACAGAGGGAGCGGGAGGGAAGGATATGATGGTTCATTAATGGATTACAATTCAGACTTCCGTGTGGTGAGCTCATTGTTTCCACAGTGGACTGTCAGGTCAAGCTTAAATTGAATAAATGTTCTGCAAGCAGATGAGATCAAGGTTATTTCAGTATCTCTATTTTGGTGTCACTATTTAGCTCAAGCTAACAATTTGTAGATGTACTGTATGTTGTTGACATCATCTATTTGCAATTTGGGGAAATTATATTGGAATGAATTAGAATTGTAAGATGTATATTGCATAGAAATAAAAACATATATTGTGTTGTGATCTTCTCATGAACTATGCTCTGTCAGTACTGTGCAATAGTACAATCTGATTGGCTGGGTGACACGAGCTTAAGGCTGCACACACTTGTCACATGAAATAAAAAGAAAGCAGTACGACCAGGATGGCAGTAAAAACGCAAACCATACCTGATGTATCACTCAGGCTGACAGCAGTGGATGGAAGATCCTTTCTGTGTCTGTCTCTTTGGGACAATGAAATTCTTTAATCAGGCCATGGCCTGCTAATGAACGGAGGCGGGTAGACGGCCCGGGAGAGGAGAGGCAAAGAGGAAGGCAATTTCTGGAAATGATTACAGACTCATTTCCTTGTTTATCCTGCCTTTGAAAAGAGAAAGAGAGACCCCCTGCCCTCTACCCCCATAGGTCCTCCACTTATTGTGTCACAACTGCTAACCCCCCACCCCACCCCCACCGACAGCACCCATCATCAAGACCCTCATTGGTCCATCCTTAATCACTCTCGCTCTGTGCTCTTTCACTTTTGCTCCTGTGCTTTGGCAGATTTGTTTCACTCTTTCAATAAACTCTTTCCTCCGTTCCTCCGTCCTTTTTCTCCATTTCTCTTGCTGTCCCCTCTTTCTTGCGCTCTGCTCCATTGTGGAATTGAGGGTCCCACTTGTAAACAATTTCCCCACAAGATCAAGCTGGGTCCCGTCCCTTTTCTTATTGGGGCTCTGGCTTACCCCCGGCCCTTGTCTGCTTCAAGTGGGCGAGCTGGCTGGGACCGAAGTTAATGGCTGGAAATCTCTAACTAACCTCTCCAACAGCTGTCTCCAGAATCCCCCCTTTCTCGTCCTCTCCTTTAACCATGTTTTCCCTTGCTTTTTTTCCCTCTCTCGCTCTTTCGCTCTCTCCTCCTCCGCCAAAAAATAGGGGATAAGGGCACTGGTTGATTAAGGGAGGAAAAAAAAAACTCTAGGAATTTTTCCAGAAATTTGCCTTTTCCTCCAACAAGTGGCTCAAGGCCGGAAGAAAACCAAGGAGGTAGAGCAGGAGGGAAAATGAGGCTCTAAAGCTCTTTTTTTCCCTCTATTTCTCCCTTTCTCTCTCCTCCTTTCAGTAAAAAGAAGAATAAGGAAAGACCCTCCATTGGACATGTCTTTCATTTTGAAACACAGGTTCAAAGGCACTGGGAGATTTGGGGGCTTTGTGAGGGTTTGAGGGTAATGATGAGAGGGGAGGAACAACATCCAATTCCAAACAGCTTCCTGGCCTATTCTACACAGAATCTCTCCAAGCCCTCGGCTGTAGAGCTGAGGCCTAATCCACACAAATCTACACTAGCTGGAGAAAAGCTGTTTCCAGCCTTCAAGTGGGTGAAAGTACTATTGGAGTGGAGGCTGCTGCCTGACTGCTGAAGCCTGGTGGCTGCCTGTTTAGCTTTCGAGCAAACACATAAATGGGAGGTCAACAGCTCCTCCGGATTTATAAGATAATGGGTATAATCATGAACACAACAATGAATTATCATAGACGATTAACACTATTCTTCTGTGGAGGAGTAAAACACAGATTTCAAGGAAGAAAAGTCAAAAATGCATCTGATTGAAGTACTGTACACAGTGTAAGAGAATTTGTTTTCCTAGATAAAGGAAGAATTTGGGAACATATACCTGGACGTTTCTTTAAAATTTAAACATTCACCTCAACTCCACGGGTTTGGATTCAAATTCCGGCTTGTACACCACAAATTTCTAGTATAAGTTAATTTAAAACCACAAAGCAATGTAACTGTTTCTTATACATAGACAGATTTTAAGGAAATAAACCTTGAAAGTTGTTACTGGCTAAATGTAATGTTTCACTAAAATATTTCACATGACAAGCAAGAAGAAATGTGTCTAATTTGTGCTTTAGTGACATATTCTAAATCGCTGCATTATCTTGTATTTCCAGACTGCAATGTACATGTATATATTACCCTACAAAATTTAGTCCGTGTGTCAGGGTTTGTGTGTTTTCAAAAATGTTGCGAGACTATTTGTTCATCGACTGACTGCGTGATGAGTGTGGACTCTGCCATCGTCAGACACTCAGATGCCCTGAAGAGACAGGTGACAACCTCCCATCATGCCACATCACGCCCTCCCTGAGCTGGTGACACACTTAATTTGGCCTGGCAAGTAAGCATTTAACCTAAGATTACATTAACAGACATTCAAAGCAGGCCAACTGGCACACAAGGACACTGGATGCACATGCACTCACGTCGTCACATCTGCATGGAGAAACACACCGATCTGTAACGAAAGAGTTTTTTTGTCCTTGACAACTTTTAAATAGAGCAGAGTCTGCCACTGATGCAGCTGTATATATTTCTTAAATATAAGCTGATGTAATTTTTAAATTGTAGAATAAATTAATTTATTGATTTAGACATGCTTTGACACACACCCACGCACACTTCCACACTAAAATGCAAATCATGTCCCTAACACATACATGTGTGCGGAGAAACACGTACAGACGGTGCACAGGCATATGTTACAGGCTGCTGTAACATGCGGCACCTACACACTAAAACAAAAATAAAAAAATAAACCAAATATGAATGTATAAATATGTATGGACACACAGGGATGTGCACGCACACACATACACACTGCCCCTGTGTTGTCATGCTGATGGTGGTCACAGGCCATGAGGACTGATGAGCAAGATCTTGGCCGACATGCCCTGAAAGAAAGGATTTGTTGTCCTCCTTCATCACACCTACCTGTTTTTTTCACACTTGGCTTCCTCCTTCTCTTTTCCTCCCTCTCTTCCATCTTTTTTTTTCTCCTTGCTGAGCAGATATTTCAGTGCCACAGGACCCTTAAACCTTCCCTGTCTCTCTCCCTGCCTGCCTTTCTGACCCCTCCATCCCCCACCCCTGCCACACGTCCGCACGCCTCATCCGGTCATCAAACGTGGGCACCAGCTCACACTGCCACCCTCTTCCCACCTGCAAAACACAAACAAAACCTCCCTCCCTCATCTGTCCCTTAAACAAAGAGCCCTTCCCTCCCTCCTTTTTTTTTTTTTCCTGCACTGTCAGTCCTGTCCAGCTTTTCACTTACAATTAGCTGTGGCGGGCTTCGCACTCATCAACTGTCGTGAGTTTAGCACCCAGTCATGAGGGGCCCTGACAGATCAAGCTAAGGCACCCTGACACCACTGGTGTGAAAGAAGATTCTAATTCCGGATAATTAGCTGACGAGAGCATGTAAGAGGGGAGGGGGGAGGGGGGAGGGAGATGGGGGGGCAGTGGGGCGGGATGGGGGAGGGAGCTGAGGCAAAGTGGCAGTGCGTCGTAAGCACTTTCTGTCAACTTACTGTTGATCTCTATTCTCCAATGCTGTCCCTCTCTCTCTCTCTCATCCATCCATCTATTTCTTTCTGTCCTTCCCTCACCTGAACTCATTTACACATCTCTCTCCAGGGGCCAGCAATGAGACACTTGCTCCTCATGTAATGGCAAAGACCTCATTAAAAAAACTTGGCCTCTGTGTGATCCTAAATAATCTCAGCTTCTTAATATTAGTCTGTCGAGAAGCTATCATCTACTATTTAAGTTTTATGTTTTTATCTTTGTATTAGGCAATTATTTTTGGCATGAGGTTTCTAATTGAAAAATGGACATGTGTGCATATGAAAACTCTATTATTTCAACTATAATAAAATAAAAGACACTTTGACCCCAGTGAACAGGGGCAGCTATATTCACACCAATTCAATTATACCAAACCAGAAAAAGGTCATTTTCACCAGTTTGTTCTGCTCTAACCATCAAAGATTAATTATGAAATGAAATCACATACTGTCATATAATGTATCACATGTGATGTCTGTTCATTTAGCTTGACACAGATTCTGATGGCAATCTACCCAACAGTTGCATCAACACAAAGATATAGATCCATGCTCCATATAGATATTCATGTTTGAAAAATTTACTAAAATAACACAAATGTGTGTGTATACCAACTGTGTCATAAAAATGTTGCATACTAATTTGCAAAAACACATTAGTTTGAGACAAACACAGTGGCACCCAGATTATATTTTTTAACATTTAAAGAAAACATCTGCACAATGTTCACTGGTGACATACTATTATTTTTTTATATCTAATCATACACAACACATATTTAGAAATTATTAGTACTGCTTCTTGTATTACTGCTATTTTTGCAATTACTACTTTAATTGTCATTACTATTATTACCACTATTGTATTATTGATACCACCTTACATTTTTTGCATGCATTATGCTGTCCCTATTCTCTACCCCCTGTCTCACCCCATTCCCCTCACTCTCTCTCTTTCTCAAACTAACCGGTCAAGGCAGATGGCCGCCCACCCTGAGTCTGGTTCTGCTCAAGGTTTTTGGCCTCTTAAAAGGACATTTTTCCCTGGCCATTGTCACCTAGTGCTTGCTCATGATGGGAACTGTTGGGTCTCTCTCTGTAAGTATAATAATTTTACGGTCTAGACTTGCTCTATGTGAAAAGTGCCTTGAGATAACTTCTGTTTTGATTCAGCGTTATATAAATAAAACTGAATTGGACTGAATCATAACACATGATGCTGGTATCAAATTCTGTGTGTTATATGTTGTATGCTCATCATCCATCACCTATTTATGACTTCTTGGACTCATTGCTAATGAACATATTCTTAGCAGAAAATGTTTCCCTCAAACCATACTCAGAAAATAAATTAGAAGTAAATAAATAGGACTTCTGGGAGACAGGGTTGGTGTGTGCAATAGCACAGTGTGACAATGGACACTCTGTACATCTGACAATATTTATCAAAATGTAAGCGCTCCACTAATTATAAAGTTGGCTAGTACAATGAATGACCCTGTTATTTGCCTGGGGTATATTGTCACCAGGCAATTCTGTAAGCAGAGGGTGTCATGTGCTGTTTGGATGCCCTAGTTCTTGTGGTAGTCTATAGTAGCCATTGTAACTGCATTGAGCAAATAGCACAGATGATGCTGATGTTCACTTTTATAAACAGTAGCCCATCAAGGCCAGTAACACACACTGCCACTACTGGCTTCTCAAAGGATTAGATCTGTGTGTCTGTCTGTATGGAATGTATATATGTATGACAGGTGCGTGCACCAGATAGCTGTGCATGACAGAACAATGCAATGAATGAGAAAGACAGAGCGTGCAGGCACTCATGTATGATCACATATAAAACACGTGAACACACACATACAGTAAATTTGTACACATATGTACAAAATGTACAGGTGCACAAAAGCATTGGATACTCGCACACACATATATAGTGCATGAGGCAGAGATACACACACAAGCATATGACTCCCACATACACATTCAAAAGTGCAGATGTACACACACACGCACACACAGGGAGACTAGCTATCTTGGAGGGAGTCTTGACATAATGTGGGTCTAATGCAGAGTGACATTTGTGATGTCAGATTCTTTGCACCACCGGCTGGGTAGTTAATGGCCATTAGAGGCTGCACAGAGGCTCTGATTGGTGTGGGAGGACAACGTGACCCAGTGTGTGCGAGCGTCAATAACACCTTCATGTGATGGATAGCTGAAACAGTGACCCAACCAAACCAGACACGAACCATATCAGACGTCATCATGTTTATCCCAAAATTTCCTAAATCTTTTCTACACTTGTAAACCCACCTCACATGACAGTGTTTATGCCTGACCATATTTTCAACCATCCACTCACTCCAGCTCCTTGGCCATATCAACACATTTACTGAGTTAACCATCCATGAATGTCTACATATCAGACCGTGACCCAACAGTTAAGCCCGGCGCCGGGGCCCCTGTGTGCTGCACACGGAGTAGGCCCATCCAACCGTGGCCAAGGTGGGCCCCAGCCACTGGCTTGAGCCAGACACAATGGGCAGGTCCGATGGTTTTGAAATGATATCTATTACTGCTAGTGACAGCAGTCCCGGACAGCGTGCTTTGATGCTCCTACAGACTGACAAGCCGAGCAGAGTGACGCTGATGGCTGTGGGCACAAATCAGAATCGCTTTACTGCATCTGCAGCACCCCGGCGCCGCTACGCTCTCCCTAACCCCAGCCCCAAACCTCTGCCCTGCTCTATTCCCCCTCAAACTGAGGGTGAGAAGTAGAGAGGAAAATCTGGGTAGGGAGGGATGCAAGAGAAAGAAACAGAGTATATCCATTTGAGAGTTATCATTAGGTCCTGAACTTCTCTGCAATCCGACCCCATCTCCATCTATATCACTATCTCGTCTTTCACCTAAATGTCACTCCCCTTCTTCATTTGGCACTTATCTCGCACTTCTGTGTTTTTCTTTCCTTTTTTCTGACAGAGACCTCTTCTTTATTTGGCTGATTTTTTATGGTTTGGCTGAGCTTGTTTTTGAGGATGGAATGAATGGAGGAAGATGGAGGGATGAGGAATGAGTTAAACCGCACCAGTAAAGAAAACAAAAGAGACAAAAAGACACAGAGCAAACTTCTTAATACTTCCAGAGCGAGCCACGCTACTGGAATGGATTACCCACAGGGGAAAAGAAACTAGTTAATTCAGGATGTGTTGACATTTCTTTGGCTTGACGCGCTTCCATTTCCACCGATTACTGAAAACATCTTACAGTGTGGCAAATTAAGGCTGATATCTTCTAACACACAGCCATAAGTTTACAAACTGATCCAGGGACCTAGTTTCAAACTAGACAATTTTTTTAAAACTTTGCCTAGTTTTAAAAAATTAGGCAAAAAATATTCATGTTAAAAAATGTATTCTAGACTAACTATTAATGTTTGTTATGTTGTCTTTCTCTCTGTGCTACTGTATTTAGTTTCTGCCAATACACAGTTCACTTGTAGTTTTACCAATACACATTTACGGTGTCTGTTATGTCTCACGTATACGTTGCCTGCTGGCACTGTTAGAAATCTCATCAGTTAAAGTGATGCTCTGGGTCCCTGGATCTGAGGACTGATCTGAGGTAACACAATAAACAATGTCTATACACACACACACACACACACACACAAGCACACCGCTAAATACATAAATGCATGCCACGAAAACACACGTGCACACAGACACTGGTGCACACAGCTGGAGATAAACATGACAGCGAGCGAATGCAGGCGATGAGACCACAGTGGTGTCTGACTGTGTGTGTGTGTATATCACACACTTCCCTGGCATCTGAGCACCAGCACACGGCTCCTCAGAGGGAGAAAGGAGAGGTAGTGGTGCCCACTCAGCTGAAAGGCCTCTGGCCACCATGCCAGCACAATCTCTTCACCACTTCAGGACCCCCATCGCTCTCGCTGCATCTCCCTTTGCCTCTCTGCCTCTCGCCTCTCCCCCAACCCGCGTTTATTTCTGTCAGCTTCCATATTCTTGTCTTCACAGCTTGTTTGCCCGTACTCACAAGACATTTCTAGTCCGTGCGGATGAGGCGCTGCCGCCGACCGCGGGGACCCCTGGTAAGATGGTAAACAGGCACACCAGCTTCTGCCAACAGGCTCTCCAGTTGTACTCAGGGCCTGAGGACATGTTGGAGTAAGACCTTCCCCTTATCCTTATTCTCTACAGGGACGATCAGTAGGTCTGTTAAGGCCCTGGTATGACACCGCCTGTCCCATACAATACACCAACACAGGCACTCGGCTTTTCCCCTGTGGTCGTACGGTCTCCATATGCACACATCACTACAATGAGGGTCCTTCAGTGAAGGCCCCAGCTTTCCTGATATTGGGGTTATTATCTGGAAAGATTGTTGCCAGTGGACAGCAACAAAGGGTCAAAGGAGCATTCACTGATCACCGCCATTATAAACACAGTACTTGAACATAAAAGAGTAGTATTTGTGTGTTGAGAGCTGCATTGTCATGTAGTAATGTAAAAACTGAAATCTATTAAAAGTTAATCTGTGGTTAAACAGTTTTGAGTATGCTGTAAGGAGTGTTCCCTATAGCATAGTGATGAAGTGGAAAACATACATTTGTTGACCTCTAAGCACAGCAGAGTTTGTAGTCCGCTTTTCCTCTTACTGGGCCCTTAAGAAAACTTGGAAAACAATGGTGGAAACAATCCATACAATATGGGACATAATTATGATAACATCCTTAGATGTAACACTTCAAATTCTTAGTGAAGGTCTCCAACTGAATTCAATGAAAAAGAAATAATTCAAACTTCAAAAAGGGGGGTTGATTGTGTGAAAATGATGTCTGTTGTTAAAGCTCAGAGAGAGTAAACATCTTTAATAACAAATGCTTCCATCTTTTATTCAAATAATCACAATGAAAAAAAAAGCTAATAGGACAGTTATCAACAGTATCATGTGTAATCTCTGCTTAAACTGAATCAACCTTAATTAAATTATGAACATAGCCCTAATCAGGATCCCCACCTACATATAAAAAAATTGCACTCTTTAACATGAGCAGTCCCTCCACGTTTAACTCTCTAACAGAGAGAGCAACTCTCGCTGTGATTCAGGGTCATACAGAAACTCAGCAGCCTCAGCTTGGGGTTGTCACGACCTATCAAGGCTGCTGTTAATTAGGAGAGACCTGAGTTCAATCCTATAATGAATCACTGAGGTCAAGGCACCAAACGGCAGTAAGCATAATGAACATATGAACCATATGGGAGTGAAAAGGAGGAAATACTGAGGTTGGATGGGAGAAGAAAGTGATAAAAGGAAAAGGGCCGATGTAAGCAGGTAGGTTGGATTGCATAAAAGAAAGAAAGAATGAAAGCAATTACGAGGAACTGAACATGACCGAAAACCATTAAAATAAAAAGCCTAAATCTTTTCCATCTTACCCTGCCCCTTCAGTGGATTGTTCAATCAACCCAACTTCTTGTAGTCTGTGTAGTTTCCTGATGGCCATGTTCTGATGGACATGCTGGAGCCAGAAGCTCCATCTATCTGCCCTTTAATGAGATGAGCAGGAGGGAGGGCATCCAGAATTGATAGCTGACATTCTTGTAGGTTCCCTCCTGCTCCGGCCTCTGTACACCAGTTAGGGGAGGTAAAGGCCATACATAATGACCAGCCCCAGTGCACTGATTTACAGCGCTGACCCTCGACACGCCCCTGACCACAGAGACAATAGTTGCTACACAGGCTGATGAAAGAACACACAGCAGATCCCAGGAACTGAAGTAGCCGCTTCTGTAAGATGGCTGACAGATAAGGAAAGATGCGGACATCAAGAATTGTTACTGAGACAGGCCATTTGTGTTCAATTAAACATAATCAGACTCATCTCTTCTGTCATAACACTAATTAGACCAAACTAAGTTAGCAAAAGAAAGAAAACAAAGCATTATTGCACAGTAAGAAAAAGATTAAATTAAAACAGTAATCAGAGGTTACTGCAGTTAAGTCTTAAAAAGTACATGTTAGGCTGAATATCCAAATACTAGGATGAAAAATCTGAACGGAAAGTCTGATTTTTTTTTCTTCTTTTCTTTACAGATCAATAAAGGCTGATGGAAACAGTTTTTCAAACAAATTGGCACAGCCTTAACCCCTTGCGGCCCATGGGTTAAGGTTCTGTCCATGACCTCCAGTTTGTGTCTGGCTGGAGACCTTTGTAGCATTGTCATTCTCCACCTCTCTCTCCCATCATTTCCTGTCCTCTCTCCACTGTCTGCTCTCTGATAAAAGCCTAAAAATAATTATTTTTAAAAAGTATGGTATTATGGGACCTGCCTCTGCCTCTCCTTCTATATCCGCATATTGCTGGCACCTACCATTACATACCTCAGCACCACCAGAAAGACCATAAAATGAAGCGAATAAAAAAAGGTCAGCGGAATAAAATGTTTGCACAGACAAGTCATCCCTTCCTGAGAAAATTTGGATTTTTTACACCTGACTTGGAAAGAAATATGAATACTGATCCTAGCAGCCCAAAAACTTATGCCTACAAGTGAAAGGAAAAAAGGCATAAGGTCTCTTTATCTACCATGTACGAGTCCAACACCAGTACACAGAAGACGCATGAAAAAGTAAATTTAATACTGATCAAACACAAATGCAAAGATAGAAGACAGATGACAAAGAGACTGACTGAAAGAGAAACACAGGGGTTTTAAAGTCAAAGGAACTTGTTTAAGACTTTTCTGTAAATTTGGTGGCCCTGTTCCAGCAGGACACAGGGACTCAGGTGACAACTTGTGTCCCCTTCCTTCATAAGGCCTGAATGTGGACCTCCATAGCCTCCCCACAGCCAGCGTTTTCTGGCAGGTCATAAAAGATAATTGCGTTGCGTGGGCTTTTTAAGAGTTAGCCAACGAGTGCTCCAGGGTGGTCAAGGGGACTTAATGTGTGTTTACCATGACACAGAGACAGTGAGACTATACCTAACCACCTACCAGACTGCAGATAAGACATCAATCTACTCCACCTCTCCAATTTAGGGAAGGAGAGATGGAGGGGGGGCTGTTTGAGGAATTAGTGTTGCTGTCCACATACCATTGCCACACCATTCACCGTGCAGTAGTTTGAGGCTGCATGCTCCATAACTATCCACTGAACAAATGTGTGTGTGTGTGTGTGTGTGTGTGTGTATGTGCGTATGGTTATGTGTGTGTGTGTTTCTGTGTGTGTGGGCTACGGCAGGCCCAGACCCGGCGATCTACAGGGAGTCGTTGCCCTATAGCCCCAGTCCTGCTATAACTTCATTAGGTGTGTGTGGAGGTAATGGCACCGTGGTCCAGGAGCTCGTAACATGGAGCCAGAGGCCCATCGGCTGCCCACCAGCCCAGCCCACACAGATACTGCACTGGTATAGCTCTGTATAAGCTCCAGTTATATGGGGTGGAATTAGCGTTTACTGAGGAGCCACTGTAACTTAATATGATACTGTGCTTATAACTTGAAGTGAGTGGAATTTTTGAACACATGGGATTAAATAAGTAGATTAATTCTCACTAGACACATATAATTCTGCTGGGCAATGTGAATAAAGACTCGTGGCAAATACAGACAGAAGAAAGTAATTGATTCTAAACTCCTAGACAATCCATACCTTTCACACCACTGATGTAATAAAGCTGGTCCAAAGGCAGTCCAAATTCTGCTGACAACCAGATTGTGGTTACTACTTTGTTGGAGTCAATGAGAGACTGAGCAAAAATTTGCTGCTTCTTCAAAAATAATATATTAAACTCCTGGATAAAGCAACATAATCTTAAAATGTTGCACCCCGAGGTGTAACAATCGATTCCAAGTGGAAAGGATTAAATTGCATTATGTCATTGTCTGTAGCCTATTGTTTGGTTAGTTGTCACTCACCCTTGGCAGTCAGCCAGCCGAACACAAAGTCAGAGAAGAAGAGAGAGTTTCTGTACTCCAGGGAGGTATAGAAGTTGCAAATTTACAGATACACTGTAGGTAAAACATAGATATGAAGATGTTTCGCATTTCTCTTTTTGTTTTTAAAATGTTTCAGTCATTTTTAAATTCCCGTATTTTAACTACTCACAGTCTCCCTGCCTCCTGGTTTTCAGATATTTAATGCTGTGAAAACAAAACTTATAAATACAAAATTACCTTAGAACAACTGAGCCTTAAATTCAAAATGCTTCATAACCTCATATGTAAAGCATGAGCCTTCACTTTGCTGCTAATACATATGAACAGTCAGGGTTCGTTCACCACAAACTACTTGTCATTTCTGGTTTCTTCCGTAGACTAAAAAGGTACAGCTCATTTGAATAATCAGCCCGGTCATTGACAGACACACACGCACACACAGAGTGATTGAGTTGCACATCCCATTTCCGAAGGAGGCCTCTGTTTATTTATTTGCTATATGTCTAGTTTGCCGGTCTTGATGTTGTTGTGTTGTAAGTGAGTCAGAAAGGGGGCCCTTTATTAAATCACTGGGCTCTCTTGCTGGAGTGAGACTATCCCACAGATCTATGGTAATACACAGCCTGGGGTGGAGGACAATTCCATTAGTGGAGGACAGGGGCAGGGGCTGATAGCGGGACAGATAGGGCCCCCTCCTTACTACAATACCTCTTGGCTGACTGGCCGTCAGCCTGTTTAGCCTGAAGTTTTATGGAGCTAATCAGTGCTGTTTGCACAAGTCGGAATAAATCTGCACCCCCTGCACCTGAAGGGAACAATGTATAGTCGTCATGATCCACATACCTGGCTCTGGAGTTTCACACAACCTGGGTTTTGTTTTCAATGTTTTGGCCCATCGTTCCTGTTGGTTACAATAACATTGTGCTTGCCCAGTTAATTGCTCTGGAAGGCAGCAACATCACTGGTAAGCAGTCAATGGATCACAGAGGTTTTTAACAAACACCCAGGTTAACAAAAGCAAACAGGAAAAGTATGATCCAATCTGTCCATAGCAAACATCCATCACAGTTTACAGACTGACTCCCTGGTTCAACTTTGAGCTATGGTACTTATCGTATCATAGCTGTGTGACACAGTTTTGTTCAGTAGGGGATTATTAATGCTATTTTGGGTGTTCTTACTCCTGGTTTTACCTCTAAATAAACCAGCTAAATCTGGGCTTGTTCACAGTTTCTCTAATCATTTGACAGCTCCTGTTTCTTGCCCAGTTGGACTCAGTGACATCGCCATGTTGCCAGGTCTCAGCGATCATATTTGTGATACAATATCCAATAGACATGATGGACAAAATTATAAAAATAAGTCCTAAGTTGTAATAAGCAGTAATTATTATTTGTTAACACTAACACACTGTAAAACATCTACAGTGTATACAGTATATGCTGTTCGGAGCCACTCCCGGCACACAGTAAAAATTTAGTTTACATTTTTTAGCTGACCTTTACAGAGACAGGCCAAATGAGTGAGCGAGAATAGGCCAGGCTTTGGTAAAGCCTGTGATGAAAGCCCACCACTCTTGTTTTTATTGTCCACTCTCCACCAGGCGGAGTGTTGTGGGAACTCTAGAGAGTTGTGGCTGCTGTTTGATCACACCATGGGAGTCTGACCTGTCACTAAGTGGTGGCAAACATGGCCCACACACAGAGCAATGAGCGCCTACGCATGTGTATGTGTGCATGTGTTTCCCACACACAGCGCCACATACCTCAACAGAGGAGGCAGGTCACAACGTGTCAGAGTGTTGAGGATCCATAATGGCCATTTAGCCTTCAACAGCTAATATCAGCACTGCTGATTTACAAGGAATTGGGTTGTTGGTCTCTAGACTAAGGAGGTGCTTTTATTAAACCTGTTTGACATTAGCTGGAACCCTCATGCATCTATCTTACAAAAATAATAATAAAAATGAAAAAAATATATGCTATTATAATATATAATATAAGCTTAGGCTGTTCCAAGTACCAGATTTCATACCAGCATGTACCATACATTCCTTTGTGTTAACTAGCATGGCACTGGCTCTGGTAACCAGCTGTTTGCAGCCAAGCGGAGTGACAAGGGACCGGAGGGAGCCACTGAAACTCTAGGGACTATGACAGAAGCGTGGTGACAAGTGACGACGATGCCCTCCCTCATGCATGTGTCCCCGCACTGCACAGGACAGCACCCTCAGCAACAAGACAAGACGGAGATCACGCACCATGCTAGGCTAATAGCCACGATATGCTCCGCTGAAGTCAACTCTGATAGAAAACCGGCTCTGTGATCACTGCTGATAGGGGAACAATGTGACTCGTAGATGTCGGGTTGCATATGAGGAAATGGCAACTTCACTTGTCTCCTGAATGGCTTTCTGTAGCCAGCGATGAAAACTTGAAAATATATATATATATTTTAAACTCCAGTTAGATAAATAAGGATCAGTAATTGCTTAAGATTAGTTTATCTGCAGGATTTGACCTCAGATTCACCTTCACCACCAAGTGTTGTGAAGTATCACACTGGTGTTAACGGAGACTGTATTTGGTGTCTGTGAGCTTTGTTGCAGAGGCATGGTGTAAAGGCTGTGACTAAACACACACACACACACACACACCAACAAAAATTCAATTTTGACTCCTAAAGCTTAGAATCTTTGCACACAAACATAAACACACTCTATTTGCCCCTGTGACCAACTGGGAGACCAGAGAGACATTGACATGACCCAGATAATAGGCCCAAAGTCTTGCCTCCACAATTTGATCAATTTGCAGTTTCCTCACAATCGCAGCTACCGTGCTGTCCCCCGCAGCTACTGTATGGCCCCCCCATGCCCGGCCATGTAGACGCATCACCGCTCGTCACAGCAAGATGCTCTGCCTTTCTCCCCTTTTCCCCCCAAATCACCGCTAAGCCTGCCTGATGCCTGCTGCCGGGACACAAACGCGCTCTTGCTCCTGTCATCTTTAAGCAAGCGCAGACAGGAGGGAAAAAGGCTGACAGTTTGTCTTGTACCATATGCCACGTGGCAGCAAAGCCTAACTGATATGGCCAGAGTTTGGGCCACAGCCAAGGGCTCTCTTTTTTTAAATCTATTTTATTCTCTTCTTCCTTGCATGTGCCTGTGTCTTGGGCGGAAATATGAAACAAAATCGCTGTCTGGCCCTCACCAGGCTGGATTTACTGTCATGGCCCCGGCCAGCGAAGGGAGCTGCTTTGATCGTTATTTGTGCAATATTTCAGACAGTACTCATGATAGGCCTGTGGAAGCCACTGATCGCTGAAATAGCCTCTCCTAAGCTCATGCAAGGTTTGCTGGGTTGAGGGGACTCCAAGAAAACAACTCTTTTTCCAGAGGAAAAAAAAATATGTTAGGAAGTAACAATCCTCTCCTCTCTTTGCCTCAAGACACGCTAGTCCCAAGTAAAACCTTTCAATCATGGATTCACCTGTGGGGTCTTTCCATACGCAGTAAGGACAGGAATTCCAGCAAGGCTGTCAATAGTTTATAATTTACTTGTGTGGTAGGCTTAGGGAAGGCAAATTTGTTGTTGGTGATGTTTTAACCCTTAAGGAGTAGCACTGCTTTGATCATTTTCCTCAGAGTAGAAAGGCGGGTCAAACAGCCTCAAGCCACAAACAAATCTCAGGAAACTGAAATTAGTGTTTGTTTGTTTAAAGTTGTCAGGAGTGTTAGGAATAAATGTGTGTCAGTACCTGTAGGTGTTGCTTGGTCAACTGTAATTGAACTGAATTAGAAACTATGGGAAATTACCAAACTGATGATGACATTCTGCTTTGTTCTCAAAAGAGACAGAAATGTGTTTTCTCACTGTGAAAGTAATACGTGGAATACTGTATGTTTTACTGTGAAAGATGTTAAACATTTTTAGCATTTTTTAAATTTTTTTTACAAATGTGAAAATTGTATGTTCGGTTTTTGCTGTTGTCTTAATCTGATTTATGGTAGAAAAATGAATCTTAGAGGAAAAACAATAGGATTAAACAGCTTTAGCAGGCTAATTTACAGTTTTCACTTCAGTAAACTGTGTAACAGAAAATAGAATTAAAGTTTAATAAATAGTATAATAAATGTACTGATATATGTCTTGGTAACATTGGTACAGGAGTTATACTACTTGCACCCAAGACATAAGGACAACTGATTTCAGGACTGAATTCAAGACAGTCTAGGAAATAATAGACTTTTTATATTACTTTACTTTTGTCATTCTCTCATTCTGAATGATGATCCCTAGAATTTCTTTTACGAATGATAATTTGATATTCGACAAGGGGGCTTCCAATCTCCAGTGTTTCCATAGAGAAACCTGCTTCAGTGTGTTGCTGCTTCTGAATCAACACCTCACTGGTGTGCCATCCCTCACAGCAGCTGAATCTAAAACTGGGACAAAATGGTCACCATTTTCGCTCCGATGGTTCCCTTCCCGCCTTCGCAGAGGTTGGCGCAAGAAGGTAGGGGGAAGCCAGGAGTTGATGAAAGAAATGACAGGTGAGTGACAGATGCCTTAAGGAAAAAGAGGTGGGAGGGAAGGTGGGGGGCAGGGAACGGTAGAGGCATGCTAGCCAGCGAGGTGCAGCATAGTGCCACAGGTAAAGAGATGCCAAGGTGGAAGATTGACGCACCTTGATGGCACTGGCAGGCAGATGTGACACAGGTGAAGGGCAGAGTTGGAGGGACCTTAAAGGCTCCTCACAGCTGCTTCTTTGCCCCTGTCAGACAGATGCACGGAGAAGCAGCCTCACACTGGAGACGATGCAATCATGTGTGTTCATTTGCCCAATCATGCTCACACAGTTCTCCGTGGCTAAAACGACTCTAAGCAAAAGAACAAGTCTAATTCTAGTTTTCCTAGTTTTTCAGTAACTGTATTATGTATTCTTTGATACAATGATTCATCAAAAATCTCACTCATGCAAAATGTGCCTTTTTGATTGCATTACAGCAATGTTTGGTGTGTGATTTTTTTTTAGCATACCCACTAGATTTGTAATTTTAAGTTATTGGCCATTGACCAGCTTCTACCACCTCTTTTCTTCCTTTACCCCTCCCTACTTCCACCCTTGCTGCCAGAAACCCATAACAGGTGCCTGATGAACATATTGGCCATGTCGCTTTCTCCTCCCCTTCCAAATGTCCATCCTCTCCTCCTTCTACACCCATTCTAATTCAATTGTCTGGTCATTTAACTCCAGATAACCCTAACATTAGCAGTAAATTCCAGCCATCTTCCTTCTCCTGAATTAAGTATTGTGGAGCCAACATAGGCATCTTTGGGTGACCATGACGCTGTGCGGATGAAGTATTTCCTTTGGCTTGATTATCAAGGCGACATATGAAAAATCCTACAATGTCCCTTGCAGTGTATCATAGGTATCAATTTGCAGCATCAAGCCACAATGGCAGTTAAAGCGAAATTAGCGAGAAATATCATAGAGAAAAACAGCAGACTACAATCAATTGCAGGAAACACATTATCTATCAGAGATTAAGAGAGAGATGACAGAAAAGTGGTTGAAAGTAGAGGTAAGCGCCTGAATTATGTTAAAGCAATAGTTTGGCATTTTGGAAAATATGCCCGTTCACTTACTTCCTGAGAGTTAGATGAGAAGATTGATACCACTCTTATCTATATGCAAAATGTGATGCTAGCAGCCAGTTAGCTTAGCATAAAGACTAAAGCTCACTAATAACATTTTTGCTTGTTTAATTCCTTAAAATTAAAGACAATGTAAATATGAAAATATTACATTTTTCATTATCATACCTGCTTGAAAATTAAAACATAACCATTTATTTACTTTACCGCTACTATTTACAATTTTTTCCAAAATTGTCGACTGAGGGGCTATAATTTAACAACTTAAGTCTACCACACAACTATTAAATCAATGAGTTTGATTCAATGATTTATTAATCTACCATCTAATGTGTACTTATTCAAAGAACAACAGATGATGCAATGAACCCACATCAACAATAGATAGCATCTGAACAGCATCTTAAAAACAATAATGCTTTTCTCTATGCAGATGAAATATAAATTAATCAGAAGTGTGATATTTTATTCAGGGGGCCTCAGTAGCAAGCGGGGCACCCATCTGTCTCTCATCTCTCTAGTCAGCCATGTCATGTGGGACTGAAGTGAAAGAGAGCCTGTCTGATTGCCTGCCACCCAGCTCTTTGCTGCTGCTCAGTGTCACTGCCACTCACTCGCCGTTCTGATGTGTTCGTTCCTCTCCACCTCCATTAACATCACTCTCAGTCGACACGCTCGCAAATGGAAAGCTGTACAGGCCCTCCAAAATAGGGGAAAGGGAAACGCTTCATTTATGTTTCAGGTGTACATGGACACTTGAAAGGCAGAACAAGAGTGATATTTTTTTTATTTCCTTAAGTAGGCTTGCATTAACGAAAATGTCCCTGGATTTCAGGTTTGAAAATGTTATTCTCGTACCCAGAGGAACTGGCCTACAACCAGAATGTCCTCCAGTTGTTAGCGTAGCAGACTAGCTTAGGGCCCACTGTCAGTGAATGGAGATGTTTCAAGCAGACTGAGTGACGAGGTGCATGAGAGGTCAGCATTCTAAAGGGGCGACCAATTGGATCATGACCCATGAGGGACAGATATGGGCAAGGGATTTAGCTTCAAAGGTCGCACTGGGGTCAAGGAGTGTCTTGCATTCCAGACTCCTAATCCTCTCCCAGCAGTCTGGAACGCCAGCCTTCACTGCTCCATACATGCATGCCCACACGCACACACACAAACATGTACGACTCTCGCATACTCTGTGCTGAGTCGGTGTGCCCCGCGCACCAATGAGCACAGGTTGTGGTGATAGATTGGATAAAGGGACTTAAAATAAATGTATGCCTCCTGGCCCCAAGTCCTCCTCCTCCTCCGCCTTACATAGAGAAACCATGGGCTTTTGGGTGCCCTCTCCACTCAGTTCCCTGACCTTCCACTTATCCACCCACCTCCTACTAGGCCATCGAGTTTCCCCCATGCTGAGACACCGGAGTGCCGGGGATGTGGGTAATTTGTCAGGGCAACCCAACCCCCACTTTTCATGCTTGTGTGTGTGTGTGTGTGTCAGCAGGCAAGCATGTGTATGCACCAGGGGCTTTCTCTGGGAATCTCACAGACTATGTCGCCAGTCCAGGCGGTCCCAGACAAGTCAGTGTCAGTGGCTGCGTAAGCAGTGCTCATGCTAGTAGCCGTGCACTGGAAGCTGGGGCATCCTGGTCACGGCAATTTGAGCCATCCATCAGCCCCAATGTGACGTGCATGCCACCCAACACCGTGAAGTATTTGCGCTCCCCTCCCCTAAACACTTATACATCACATGCACAGACACAGTATACAATGGAGACTATACACCGTAGATGATTTTGGAAGACGAACCTGTTGACATTTACACTGCAAATCCCACCACACACTCAGAACGCAGTGACAAAACTGCTCCATCTGTGGCCTGGACTGCATGTAACACAGCAGCCTGTGTGCAGCAAAGCACACCAGGCATCAGCCTCCTACTGTTTGTGTTGGAGTGGCCCTCCTGCTGGGCCTTCAATTGTACAGCCTGCGCCCCCCTCACTTCCTATCCCACTACACTATACCAAACACAGCCAAATAAAACACAGGCTAACATAATGTAGCAGCATGTCAGCAGTGGGCCCTGGAGCAAAGCTGAAACATGAACCACTCTGTACCAGCCATTAGGACAAGAGTAAACGCAGCTACAATTTCTTCTTAGCCATCTAGCCCTTATGTTTTCCAGTGCAGGGCCTGTGTGTGTGTGTGTGTCTGTGTGTGTGTGTGTGTGTGTGTGTGTGTGCCAGCAGCAGATTGAGTGATGTATCCTGTGTGGCTGTGGTGTGCACAGTGGGCCAGAGAGAAGTCCCAGCAGGGGACTACTTCTCCCTTGGCCCCCAGGCCACTGCACTTCATCAATCTCTCCACTGGGAAAGGCCTGCCACTGGATCGCAAGAGTTTCACACACGATTGCATTCGCTCGGAGAGAGGAAGCAAAAGCATACAAACCAAAGTATACACAATCAAAGGATTATGGTGGAGTGTTTTAGGAAATTTAGCTGAGCACTAACTTTCATTCATGCAGATTTTTTCATTCCAAGGTCCTTCTGAGAAACAACCATCAAAATCTCATCAACATGTATTCACCTTGTACTGAGATTTACAACTAATTTTAATTTCTATTTGCAATGTTTATTATCTTTTCCTTTTCTTTTATTATTAGATATTTAGTTTTCTACATTTCTTTTGAAAACTTCTTTTGAAAAAAAATATGTACAAAAAAGGTTCACTTTAGTCCCAGGTCAAGGAAGTTTGCATTGTGTTTGCATTGTCCAAATTAGTGAAGAATTAGTTGACCACAGCTTTTCTTTAAGGCAAGGGAGCCAATAATCTCCTCATAAGTGACAGCTGACAGGCACTGTGAGGTACATACCTGTTGTAAGATATGACACATTATATTCGTTAAAAACCTGGGAAAAAATAGAGAACTGTAAGCAAATTATTATCTATTTAATCTATCTATTTTATTTTATTTTTTTATTCTCCTGCAGTTAGTTGGAGGGCCCATGCTATGAGAAGGGGTGTGGTTGGAGAATTCTGGCACTGGATCCCATAATTGGCAATGATGAGGTGAGAGGTGATAGCTGCTGCGTTCATGCTTCACTCTGCTCATGGTAAAACATACTTTTGTCTTCTTGCGGCAATAACTACCCCCCACCCTCCCAAAAAACAAAAAAAAACAAAAAAAAAAACATGATTGCAGTGGGTCAAGTCCCACATGATGCTAACACACTAAATAAAAAAGAATTAGAGACATTTAAAATGTGGTCTGGTTCTCTTGTCATGACATGTTTTTGCTATAGCAGGGAGGAGAAGCCTGTCTCAGTGCGGGGACCTTGCTGTTTTTGCCTTGGAGACAGAGTTAAAAGGAAGCATGAACACACAGAGGCATATGTAAAACGCACATGCTCTGGCACATTTCCTGACCTCAGATGGGGGGCCCCAGGTTGCACAGATTCAGCGAAGGTGAGAAATAGCTAGCCTCCCCTTGTGTTGATGATGACTCCAAAACCTGAGAAACATGTAGGGAATTTCTCATGCCTCAGCGGGAAGCAGGGATCTCCTCTCACTCATTCACTGAGCCCTATTCATTCTACGCTGATGGATTTAGAAGTCATGTTATGCCAATGAAAATCCTCTGGATCTGACTCCAATTTGGAAATTGTGTAGTATACATCGTGCCTTCTTATCATATGAGAGGAGGTTAATTAAAATGTGTTTCTAAATTTATATTTTATATATATATATAGCCTATAACTTAACATCAGATGACATTGACACATACTGAGCAATAGGTGAAAATTATAAAAATCTACGGAAGACTTTTGCAGTCATGTATTCCAGCTAAGTAAGCTTTTAAGGGATTGAATCATTACTTTGTCAAGTTGAGAGGAAGCTGTGGAAGGAAAGAAAGAAAGAATGAACAAGCAAAACGGAACACGAGCCAGAGCGGGTGAGGAGAGTTAGTTTACAGTGCAATCAGCATTAAGGAAATTGGTTTGCACTAGCGGCTGCGAGTGGAGAGAGGTGATTGATGCTAAGCTAGGCTAGCGGGAAGGAAGTGGAGAAATTAGCGGCAGGCCAGGGCACTGAGAGCTGTCAACTACTTCCTGGTCAATCTGGGGTGTGAAGTATGCATCTACTGCCAGCCCTCACATACCACTTAAGCTGGTGCACAGGCTTTGTGCACACGTTTGAAAATGCTGCGCACACATACATGGCAGGGGTTTCTGCATTGAGCATGACCCCTGTGCATTTACAGCATTACATGACTATGAAACCTGAGCACAACCTGTCTCTCCCAATCTGAAACTCAAGCAGAATATCTTGATTTAGGAGCGAGTTAACACCACAGAGCTATATCTTAATGTGACAACTGTGTGCACAAGCATGCTGAGAAGGGCACATATTTTTGACATACAAAAATAGACGTAAATTCATGCACACACACTCACCTAAAACGCCAATTTTTAAAACTATTTTCAGTCACAAAGAGACCACATGACCCCTTTCTTAATCTCAGCTCACTCTCCCCTGCACACAAGCCTTCAACAGCACATCACAACAACACAGCACAGTCTCCGGGGCACCGTGTCAAAACTTGGCTCTGTGCATGCCAACAGTGCAGCCACATCAAGCAACCACCCCCCCTACACCACCACCACCCTCCCCCTGACAATAGCAGTAGTAGCGTACATGTAGTATAATTAAGCAAGGCAACAGAGGACAGGCACAGAGGAGGAGAAGACACAGAGATGCCCTTGATACCCGGGTGTCGGCGCTGACAGCATTTCCTCTGACAGCTTCATCTCGTCGGCCACCACAGAAGCCCTTACGTCTCCTGACATGTGCTTTACTCATCCCCGCCTGGCGTCTCTGTTTTCTCAACATGACGGGAAAAGAAAGGATGGTAGGAGAGAGAGTTGGAGACGGATGGAAGGATTTTATGATGGCCAGTGCTTGTTGGTATCAGCAGTAAAAAAAAAAAAAGTCAGTGGACACACTTGTCATTGGCCTACAGTGGGAATGAATGAGGACATTCAAAGATAATGAACTACTTACCTAATTGTCATATATATTTTTATTGAGTGTTTTTTCATGTTTACAAAGTTGGTGCTATTGTATGCTTTGTAAGCAGAATAAAATGAACCCATAAGAATACATAGTTAATATAATGAAGAGTTTACAAGCTGGCAAAACAAACAGAAAATCAGATAAAAGTACAGCGAAAAGTGTCCAAAAATATGTTTTGTTTGTTCTTTTTTAAACTTCTTAAAACTATTCCTTTAGAAAAAGACAGGAGAGTGACAGACAGAGTCTTGTGCACCAAAGGAGAAATGGCCATTTTACAGAAGCTCATCTTTTACAAAGCACTCCATTCCTCTCAGGCAGGATTGAGTTAACGTCCCCTTCCCTCCCTCTCACCCTCTCATCCCTCCCCTGCCCCTCCCGTTTCCCAGTGACTTGCTGGTTTGATTTATCTGATGGAAGGAATTCTACACAGGGCTCTGGCTCTGGTGGTATCCCTTATACTGTAACCTTTTCCCCCCACCAGATGTTCCTCTCTCAAAACACGGTAATGTTCATCCCCAAATCCCCGTACAAACATATCAAGTGGTCACTACATGTTTACGTGGGCCGCGGCCGACAGAAGTGACAGGGACGGTGACATGAATGTTGGGGGTTGGAGGGCAGACGAGGAGGGCAAGGAAAAGAGAGGAGGACAGACAGACAGACAGACAGAGATGTCAGACATATGCTCACGCCAGCTGACGACACCAGGATGACCCGGAGGAGTAAGGGGAGATCGGGGGCAGAGAGGGGTTGATAACTCCCACAAATGTTGTAACGGGTGATACTTTGAGTTCAACAGTTTGCCGGGATCTGAGTGCCTGCACTGATTTATTGTATCCTTACCTTTTTACACAGAAATTTCCTTTTACATGCTTTTTTCATTCCGTGCTGAGCATTTCAACAAGTAAGCCACTGTAAAACCAACTTTTATAAGGGACAAGGGCCTGAAATGCTGGATAGTTATGATCATAAATATGTAGATTAGAGGTCCAAACTATTTTAAGGAAATCCCATTTCTGCAGTTTCTGTGTTATTTAAAGATCCTAAATAGGATATTTCTTATATCAATGATAAACATAGATTGAATTTTATATTTTAAAAAACAGGAGTTATGCAGGATTTTCAAGTGTGTGAGACAGACTTAATACCCTCATTATATAGAGTTGCACCACCCAGCACAAAACCAGCTATAGCCCTAGTATTATGGACAGAGTTACCTCTTTTTTGCTCACTTGTCTGCATTAAGGCCTGTCTTACATTGCAAGTAAATAGACAATTTCCAGTGGCAGAGATAAAAAGACAGGGTTTACCAAATTAGCAATGGACAAAATAATGCAAAAATATGGTCAGGTTTGGGGCTCAAGTTTGGATGCATTTGGGTTAAGGCAACTGAATCTTGAAGACACAGATACAGATACAACCTGGGTTTAGGTGTCAGTTTTAGGCCCAGCAGCGGCATACTACAGCAGTATTTGTGCATATGTATGCGTTTACTGTATACTTCTATGTGTGTGTTCCCTTTATCAGGAAAGCAACACAAACATCACCAGCAAGAGTGGGGATGAGTAAGAAAGAGGAAGAGATGATGATGACAATCCTGATGATGATGATGGGGGGTAAGCTATGTCAAGGCCCTGACAGCTCTGACCGCCTCAGCCAATATTTGTCACTTTCAGTGCGCATGAATTCTTGATTTGATGTGCCTTAATTGATTCAGCTCTGCCTGGCACACTGTCTGTCTGCCTGCCCCCACCCAATCCACCCACCCACCATCACTCGCTCCCCCCTTTTTCTCTCTCCATCTATCTATCTTTCTATCTATCCTTCCTTTTCTCTGTCTCTCCATCTATCCAGTATCACAGGGAATATGGGGTCTAGGCAGACGAAGATGAATGAACTGGAGGAGGAAGAGCAGCCAGTGATGCTGCCCTCCATGTGACCTCCTCCATGACACAATGAGCCCCAAATGGCAGACATGACGGAGGATCAAGTGCTTCAAAGTAAGCCAGCCAGAGATAAAAAAAAACCCAACAGGCCCCTTGGATGATGAACGAGTTTTGTAGCAGGAAAAAGCCATCGTGTAGCTACCATGACACCTGGGCTTTGGCGCACAGGCCCAACACATGTCACATCATGTAGCTCGAGGAGGAAAAAAAAGAAATGAGAGGTCCATGAGCTTAGTTGGATGTGAGGATAGAAGCAATGGTGTGTAACCTGTGCCAGTATTGAGTAGAAAAAAAATGTAAAGATTTAGATTTGTAGTAAGATTTGTGTTTACCATACTGGTATTTTGCAACACAATCGTGATAATGATGACCATTCAAGTTTTTTTTTCTCAGTCAGTTACCAATTTTTTTTAAATAATTAGTTTTTCAGGTGTTCACAGATTGAATTTAAAATATCACTATCAGCTCTATGTGTCCTGTTACCATGGTGTTCAGACCAAGGTTAACCATTCTGTTTCCCTCAGTGTGTCTTTTTTCAGCCTCGCATTACTGCCGAGCACATTTACCTTGGTTGTTCTCAAATAATCCATGACCACTACAGATAAGAATTGATTTCCTCTTCCTTTATTGTAATAGCAGAAGTATGTAAGGTTTGAGTGGTTCCCACTAGGAGTGATGCCCACCTCCCCTTCTTAGCCTTGGAGCAAATGAATGGCGAGAGAGCAAGAGGAACCATCAAAAACTTGTTTTGTAAACACCTCAGTCTGCCTGTGTGTGTGTGTGTGTCATAGACTGCTTCAATGACAAACAAGGAAAAAAAAATCTTCCTCATCATGCTGAAGTATTGCAAAAGAATAGCCTTTGAACACTTCAGAAAACATAGTGCAAGTGCTTTACACAGCGCAGCACCCGCTTATTGTACACATGTTGAAAGCTGGTAAATTTTCCATAACACACTTTTGAACAGAGTGAAAAACATTCATCCTGCCTAGATCAGAGCTCCTCCATACATGTAGAATTACCACTAATAAATGTGAAGATGCTCACACGCTTTTTACAGAAAACATAATTCTACTTTATCTGCTCTTTCACGTTGGGTCTATTCAAGTAACGTGAGATACCTTTAATCTTAGGCCAGGGTTTCCTGTTTTATGATGAGTTGTGGGTAACACTCAAGTGGAGAAACAGAAAGAGCAGCACTTTCTTTACATTAAAGAACAGAGGACCTGAACTGAGCCTGTCAGCTTGAAATTTAAATGCATAGTTGATTGCTTTTTAAGTGGGTGCCACTGATATCCTGCCATTATGGTAAAGGCTTCTCTGACGGGTGGTAAAAGCCTGAGAAAAATGTCTTTCAGGCAAAGATCAGGAAGGTATAGTCGCAAAAGGAATAAGTTGTAGTTTTATTTTTAAAAAAGAGCATCTTGTGCTCTGCTCTGCCCCCGTGCTCCACTCTAACCCTGCGCATTATGTCGCCATGCTGATGTCACATTGATTATGCTGATCGTAAACTGCCTTTGTTTGTCCCTGGCTCCCTCCCGTCAGTCATCTATCTGTGGGGGATGAGCAGAAGTCACACTAAAAGCCATCTTTTCCATGTTTCCTGCATTTTCAGGTCGTGCCGCAGATAACGCCGGTCCCTCTGGAGGCCTCGGTGACTCCTCTTCTCCTTCGCACTCTGGTATATTAATTGCTTTTTAATGTTTCCCTTCTCTCCCGAAAGTTGTTGCATACCAACAAATCAACAACAATAAGGTTCTTTTTTTGCTGTTGCGGGACACAGCCCAAGACTAAAAGGGTACAGTCACTGAATAATCCATGCATTGGTGCACTGGAATGAAGGCTTCAAGCTGGTAACAGAGGAGTTGTAACAGGAGGCCATTTGGCTTTCTTTCTGCCTCGTCCCAAGTGTCCCCTGCTCCCAGCTGTGAGCATGTCACAGGATGGGACTTTGGTGCGAGCAAGGATGGGAAGATGTAATACTGATCCTACTTATCCAGCTAACCCATTGACGCATTGTGACATACCCTCTCCCTCTTGAGCCACAACTTGGGGCAAAATTAGAGTTTTTAGCATGTATTATTAATCTACACAGTTATAAAAAAAAATAGCCTTTTAGATGAAGCATAACAACCCATTATGCCTGAATCTCAAGGAAATAGATCATACCATATGCTGTTAAACATTATATTTTAAAGAGGAAGAAGGGAAAATGTTTACAAATGTTTAATTCACTCCCCCATATATCTGGAGAAATTCTAAATTGCTAAAATGTGTGTCCCTTAAAACTGTGGGATTGCGATAAAAAGAAGTCTGGTAACAAATTATGTGATAAATTAATTTGTTGCAGGATTAAGCAGCCCTTTGAAACTTCTTCTCAGTAGCCTGCAGCAGAAATGAGAGCTCTCGGTGCTTAAGCTGCTAACCTACAACTTGCCACTGCCTGTAACATGATTCTCGCTCATAACATACAGGGGAAGCAAAGGCGGAGGTAATCAGATGTACTTACAATTTTGTAATACAAAAGGGGTCATAACCCAGCTACATGATTAGCAGACTTACTGTAACTAATGACATTACACATTCAACTATATCTGTGATTTGTTTACGATCTCTGGCTCCTAATATACTCGCTACAAGTGTGGCCACACTGAAACTCAATGCCCTGACATTGAGATTTTAGTTTGGGGTGGTGTGTTCTTGTTCTTCTTAATCTTAATTTTCCAAAATAGTTACAGAGAATATTTTTAATGGCAGAGCAGACTGAAAGAAAATCAATGAGAGCAGTTGGATTATCTGAAAAAAAAAGTCTTTAAAATCAAACATACAAGCTGAGAATTTTTTTTTCTTTGTGGTGAATTATAGCACAAATGTCATGTATTAGCTCTGTATTGTATATATGGTACTATTTTGGCTTTTGGTTTTCATACAATGCATGCTCATGTAATGCTAAACAATAACTGCGTGAACGTATATCTTTGATCTAGAAAGTAAAAGCACAATATGTTTGGAGAGTACAAGTTTGCATATGCACACCAAAGCAGCAACACTGCAGTGAGTGAGGAACACACGGGGTACAAGGGGGGTCATCAGCGAGTGTTTGGAGCTTGAGTTACAGGGCCAGCATCTGCCATCCGGCCATCAGGCCCTCATATCCATCACTGGCCGATGGCGTGGTGCAGCCCGGCGTTTGTAAAAACACCCAGAGGAAATGGAGTCTCTGGGCCAGACAAGAATAAAATTAGCTTGATGACTAAGTTCCTCCTCAGGTCCCAGTGGGAATAGAACTCTGCCATTTGTTTTCATTACTTCCCTTGGCTGTAGAAGGGAGGACGACGTGTGTGCAACTGTGTTTGTGTGCATGTATGTTTGGAGTAGAGGCTGCATGTGTATGTCTGCGTCTGCTTCCATCCCCACAAAAAAAAAAAACCCTGCACTGAACAAAAATGCCCATTTTGCCATTTTGTCATTTCCAGCACTGTATGGGTTTAATCAAACATATTCACTCATAAACACACCATTTCGATTCCAAACCTCCTTCCATGTATAATATTTGTGCTCAGTCTGTAGAGGTGACATTACTGTTTGGAATTGTGCCACCACCCCTCATGGCATACAATATTGGCTTTAGCCGTTTTATTGCATTTGCCTCAGAATATCTAATAAACACACAAAGGTTATAAAAATTGATTCGCTCGCAAATGTGTTTTCATTCATTACCGATGCTATGACCTAAGCCAAGTTTTGCTGAACTAAATGCACAACCAGCTTATTTTGGGCGGTTGATGTTAATGCCAAAAAGCGAAAACATAATATACTTTGTCACTTGTGGTGAAAGATTAAGTTACGACATTGATAGAGAAACTGCCTCTTTTCCATATATCTCCACACGTGGGCTTACACTCTCAGCAGTTGATCATACGCACATAATCAATTAGGCTTTAAAAGATTACTCAGCTTGCAAATAATGAGACAGTGCTGCTCATGCAAGTAATAAAGATCACTGGAGCAGAGAAAAGAGCAAATTAAAGTAAGGTAAAGAGCAAAATATGATACAGACAAAGTATGTTGAATAAAAAATTATACTACAAATGCTAGGTAAACACTTCATCATAAAAGTCTTGCTTCTGACAGTGTGCCCAGTACATATTTAAGCCTGTAATCCATGCAAATACAGAAATATTTGCTGAGAAATACAATGTCTATTAAAGCACTAATTGGCAGCTAAACATAAACCTGGACTATTTTAGTACCACTGTATGCTCTCAGTGTAGAATGATCAGCCTTGTTTGTACTATAGAAGCACAAAATAGAATCACAGAGAAAGCAAGGAAGTGGAACCCCCTCTCTTTTGTAAACAGTGAGAAACCACTGCAGAAATACGGTCAGCCATATTTACTATTGACAAGCTGTGGGCTCACACTCGAACGTCACCTATCTCTCTCCTTTTCCTTAAGTCCTCTCTCTCTTTTACACACACACACACACACACACACACAGACACGAACACACACCTCTCAGATTAGTTCCAGCTTTTACCCAGGGTGCCTGTTAGAGCTGAAGTGAAGACATCTTGTACTTCTTTAAAGCATGTAGCATTAACACCTTTGCCCCCTGTGTAAACCCCTGAGTACCGATTCCGTGGCGGAGAGTGAGAAGTGCACAGCTCTTTGGGACACCGCAGTGTGTAACCTCGCAGACCGGCGCGCAAAGGTTACCCTGCCGCAGAGCAGCACTTTTCAGTCAAAGCTCCGTAGGAAGGAAGGAATCAGGAAAGGGGGATATTGGAGGTGATGGAGAAAATGAAAGTGTGTGGATGTGTGCATGCATGTGGGAGAAGGGCTGACTAAACAGGCCAGGAGGCTGTGAGCGAAGCACAGGCCTTGAACACCAGAGGTGTGAACAGAGAGATCCGCTAACACTTTTGGCACGTGACTACTAATTTTTCATTTTTAGCTTTGTCATAGCCCCTTTCTGTCTCTGTCTTCTTCATATATAGGCTGAAGTTGTTTTGTATGATAATTAAAGGGTCAGTTCACCCAAACTACAAAAAGATCTGGCTCCATCCCAAAACATCCATCCAACCATTGGATAGACACCACTTCTTTTTGAAAGACAGTTCAGGTCGCCAGTCTATTATAGGGCATCCCAAAACAATGGAGATTAATATGATTTTACAGTTACCAAAAAAAAATCAACAGCAACTTTTCTCTCCAGAAACAATGTCCTGGTATAACTCTGGTTTAAGTTTTTGTTGGAGCTACTTTCTGCTGAAGAAACAGTCGCTGTCCTGCGAGAGTGAAGAAAATCAACACTTTTTCCAGCTTTAGTGACAGGTTTATTAAGCTAAAGAAGCGGTCGAATTTTCTTAACCCATAAAGAAACACTTAATCAGAAATGTTTAAAATCACCCTGACTTGGAGATACATGGTTTTCACTGCACAGCGACTACTGAAACTGTTGACAGCGTGGATTATCCTGAGTAACAGGGAGGATTATTCTGACAAGCTGCTACTGTTTATTTTATTAAGTGACATTTTTCAAACACCACAAACAAAATTGTAATCACCCTCTTCTCTTGGGGTAGCAGCAAGAATGTGACAGAACTTGCCAAATAAAGCCAAACTATCCATGTGGTTTGTAATTTGGTTGAAACGCCCCTTTAATGTATGATGCATTTCCTTGTTTAGTGTTCTATTGTAAGAAAACAACATCAAACTGCTGGTTTTGTAAACGAACTAATGCTGTATCCCCTGACAGAAATAGAGCAGCACACACAACAGTACAAAATGTGTATTCTATACATGTAAACTGACCATAGCCTAATGTATTTAAATATGCATTCACAGGAAGACAGAGAGAACGCAGATCACGGAAGAATTACTCGACTTCCCAGAACCATTGCTGGCCGAAGGGGGGAAGTGATTTTCGCTAATGTATCTCTGTGTTGTGTCTTTGTCCTCCCACGACTGGCCCTGGACGCCAACAAGTTTAGGGGTCCTGCAAAAAAAACGTGGGTCAAGGCGAGTGTGTGCGCATGCACGTGCGCACGTCAGACAACAAGAGAAAGAGAGAGCGAGCGGGGGGGGGTAGTTTGCCAATGACGAGGAAGTCAAATAAAGGGAAGAAAGGCTCCATTTCCCCAGCTAAATGTACCCCTGGGAGGCGTAAGCGAGGGAGAGAGAGTAAGAAAGAGAGAAAGGTTATGAACCGACAATACTCCTGCAAGGCTCCAGATTTACAGCTACCAAGCCCTAAGAGCTCTGCCATGCTTATTTCTACAGCCAGTTAAAACAAATTGCAGCCATGTTTCAATCACCCACATCCTCTTCTTGCTCATCCGCTCCGGCTGGGCTTTTGGCTGCTGTGTTATTTCTCTCTCAATTACTCCTGAATAAATACTTTCCTCTAGTGAGGCAATCTTCATCCACTGGAAAGTCCCCACATGCTGTATATACACCCACACTCTCCACAACCCCAAGTACTCTCTCTGCTCCCTTCTTTTCTTCTTATGTCAACTCAATCTTGGACCTGGAGTGACGTAAGGAGGAAATGGAAGTTGTTTTGAGAATCTGTTGGCACTTTTGATTTTGTTTACTTTCATTTCATCTTTATTGTGCAACTTTTACTCTCGGAAACTACCGGTTTGGTTCAAATTATCTATAACTCTTCCCTCAAAAAAGGAGAAAAAAAAGCACCAGCCGCAAAACACGCACTTAGCGCTATACTGAGTGAAATCTCCAACCTATGGAGGCACGAATGAGAGCACATAAAATGAATAAATGCTCCCCTCTTTTGCACATTTGATTGCAAGTTGTGGTAGAAGCCTTTCGTAACCCGATCCGCTGTTTGATTTGGGTTCAAATGAGAGAGCGCAGCATCGGGCAGAAGGAGCAGGGTGGGGGTAGAGGATGGTTGGGGGCAGGTATGGGGTCACAAGAGTGTCTTTTTCATGTTGCAGATTAGAAGCAGATGTCGGTGGGATTACACCGCCAGTGTCATCACTCACCCTGCAGCCCCACCTCCATCCATACTTACTCACAGTATATACACACACACACACACACACATACACACAGAGAGGGCAAGAAAAGTTTCACTGTGCTCTGAACTGTCCGTACAGTTACAGGGGGAACAAGGAGCATCAGTGACTGATGTGACGCCACAGCTAAATTATCCTATTTCAAGGAAAAGTGAGTATTATTAAAATATATTGAGCATTGAAGTCCTCTTGAACACTGATGCCTGAACAAATCTTTCAATTGAACACATCCTTTAAATAAATCAATCAAATCGATTCAAGGAACATGAACAAACCAGGAAAAAAGGAGATTCACACGCACTTACGCACATGGGATCACTGGAATGCATTTATTGTGAAGCAGCTGCTGGAATGTGATGTAACTGGAAGTGTTTAGCCACCGAATACTGACTTATTGCTTCATGAAAGTTAATCTTAATCTAGATTTGTAAATTTTTTGTTGCTTTTTCCCTAGTGGATCAGTTTGAAATATTGCCAGGGTGGAATGGATTTCATTACAGCTCTGACAAAGCATGGAAAAGATAAAGCTTTTTTTTTTTTTATTCCTTTGGGAGGACTAAGTCTGGCATGAAGGAAGGGAAACTAGTTCATGAATGAAAGGATCCAAGTTCACCGAACCAAATACTTACTGGATCCATTTTTGAATGAAAGGATCCAACTGAGCCAAACACTTGCTCCTCGAATGAGACCATCTTTTGTGAATAAAGGATACAAGTCACTCAAAAGGCAGTTAAAACTAGTTAATCCATATAAACTACTGCAATGCATGTAACTTGTATAATCTTTAAACATTTAAAACATTGGCATCTTAACACATAACCCAAACTAAATTGATTACAATTAATTATAAAGGTGATTAATTGCAACAAAAAATATCCATGATCATGCTGGTTTCAAGAGTGTTTCAAGCCCCAATTAGGATTTAATGAAGTGGTTAGCACTGACAACCTTCAAAATAAAAGTCTTAAAAAAACTAAAAATGCCATAAGACTTGACATTTGGTACCTTCTGATGATTATGTATTGCACTTATGATAACTGTAACACTATAAGCACATCCCTCTCTCATGTCTCCACATCTTTACCCTCGTGTCAGCAAACCCACCCCCCACCACTGACCACAGCATTATGCACCTCCCAAGGCCTTGAAGTGGTTCTGGCCTGGAAGATAAATGATGTGACTGAGGAGCCACTGTCTACAGAGAGCTTACTGGAGCACCAGGCTGACGTAGAGGGGCGATGGGGTCTGAGCCTGAGATGGTTGGAACCCTCAAATGTGTGTGTGTATGTGAGAATTTTACACAAAGGAATATGCATGTACAAATGTGACGGAATGTGTTATATGTGCAGCAGGCCTGCTGAGCGTGGCATTGGCAGGCGTGGCCTGCTCAGTCTGAGCTGTTTGATGTCAACAGAGTAGTGCTGTGTGGTGCTGGTGCAGAGGACAGGAGCCTAGAGCCGCCATAAGAGATAGCTGTGAGGGGGAAAGAGCTGAAACCCACAGTGCTTATTATTCCTGACAGCAATCACACTGAGGCTGTGAGTATGGTCACAGCTGCTGAGAACATCACCATATCATGATATGGTTTTGTTATTTTGACCACTGCAACCAGCTAGTGAGGCCTGGCAGCCTTTTTCTGGTGGGGGGGGGTCAGAGGCCTTGACCGGATGTCAAAGGTAACTATGGATCAACTATGACTGTAGGCGTTCATAAAAGATTGGTGGTCATATGAATATGGGAACAGCTTTGCTTTGAGCAGAGATGGTACATTATGCTCATCGTGTACAAAATAAGAAAAAAAATCTATGGAAGATTACGCAGATACACAAGGATGTAGGTTATGTGTTGCAGAATCCAAACATTTTTCAGGACCTCCTGTACTTAGTTAATGCCTAGTGATTGGCATATCAATACAATGTAAATTAATGTTCACTGAAAAAACACAAAAATCCAATAGTACCAATCATATATCTTTTAATACACCCATTATGCCTCATCATAGTGTAAACGTGTCTCTCACTGACTGTCGATGGTTCTCACTCACAGCCTTAATCTGTAATCCTCACATACTACAGGACCAGATCTCCAGTTCTAAATATTAAAGGTGTTCGATATGATCGCAAGAGCTCAGATCAGGCTGGCGAAGTGATGATGAGGACTTAATTCTGTAGACTCTTAACAGTACCAGATAATGAGTGCAGACAACTAGTCCCAACTAAGAGAAAGAATTGTCATTATGTCCGTGCATGGTGTTAATAGGCCAATTCTCCTTGATTCTCCTTAATGTAAGGATGTCAGACTGCAGTTCTTAAAGACTACTAACAGACCAGTGATGCCACAAAGATCATTACAGCTAGTCTTTATGTGAGCAATTCATTTATTTCAGTCATTATTAGTAATATTATTGATGGCAGCAATACAATAAATTCTAAAGTATAAAGAAAGATTTTTGTAATCGTGTATCCAGGATACGCAAAGAAAAATCACAGGAAGAGACCGTTTTAACAGAGGTTTTATCAGGAAGAGGACACAGGAGCTTATAACGCGGACTTGATACGTGCATGTGTGTGTTCTGAGATCACAGAGCGTGGACAGTCGAGGGCCCAGTCAGAGTATAAAGATGGGTGGAGATTGAGAGGTGCTGCTGTTGTAGCAGACAGACTGGTGGAGATTAAAGAACTTAAGATAGACAGACATCCAGAGGAGTTCAAAGACTCCAATATGGCAGTTTTTTTTCTGAGAGGATGTCTGGAGATGCCTGCCAAACACAGCAGCACAAACTTGCATCTCAACATGCCATTTGATTCATTTTCACATTGAAAAAGCTGGAAAACTTATTACTACAGTTACCAGTTTTATGCTTTCTAAGTTGAATATATTAATTTACTGGATCGAGGCAAATTTTTAGTACTGGGCTATTTACACAGAATTTGACTGCACCCCATGACCTGTTTATAATATTCTGATTTTGGAACTAAATGACCAGTTCAAGCAGCCAAAATAGAGATCTCTGCTGTAAATATCACATGCTATCTGTTCCTGGCAACATGTGCCTGGAGCCAAAGGTTCCAAACCACCTTATGTTGTTGTACCACTTCATCTTTTTGTTTTCAATAGCAGATGTTAAAACACTTCAAACAACACAGAGTCATCACTAGAAGAATAACAGGCAAAAAAACAGAGACGTTAAAGGCACGAGACACAACCTAAATGCTGCTTGTCATGACCTATATTTAGTTTCAAAGGGTAACTCTGTCCCCCCTTATCTCCTCCACTACATGGTGACTGCATGCAGGCCTTGAGTGCTTTCTGAGAACAGCCCTAGAGCCCCAAGAGCCTACTCTTGAGTGACTATCTCCATGCTCTTGACCTAGTGGTACAGCATGAAGATAGCCTTAACTATGGTAACTGATGCACAGAAACAAAATTTACCTCTTAAATACTCCTGTTGAAACTCCTCACAAAGTACAGTGCAAGGCTCTGTTTTTCAAGTGGTTTGTTTTGGCCTGATATTTGGATTAAGAGCATAGTAGCGCAATATATGCTGCTCTAAAAAACTTTCACAGAAAAGTATTTACAGCATGTACAAAGAACCGAAACAAACAGCTACAAAAAATTTATCTCACATTGCCATCAATGATCAGATATCTCCTTGAATAGGCGGTGTATTTAGACACTAGACACTGCTGCCAGTGTGAGTGTCCGTGATAACAGGACACGATTTAACACCCTATTCATTTTTGGCATCAGTGTCTCTGTGTGATATTAATGCTTCCACTATGTCATTTCAGGGGTGCATAACACCAGGAAACCCAACTCTCCACTGAAAACATGCCAATCATGTGTATCTTGCATCTTGCAATGTTCATGCATCATTCAAGTATCATATGATACTTGGATTATACATGAACTATGGATGATACGTAAACCCTATGACTGAAGAAACAGGAGGATCACAACCTTCACTGACACACCTAGAAAATCACAGAGTACATTTATCCTTTGTATTTTTGCATTTTTCATTCTTTATACTGAGGCTTATGTTACTCTGTATGCATGGAAAGCTGTCTCCACATGCAAGCACCACAAAAAAATGAACTTAAACCATTCTAGTTTGACATGGAATAATGATTTGGGGGCAAACCAATCACATGCTCCAACAACCTGCCCCAACAGCTATTTTTGTTGTTGCAAAATACAGCTAAAGACCATATATTCATGTTTAATTTCTCTTCATTGCCTTGACCTGCACCCGTACTTTGGATTTATATCTCAAATCTGCTCCCTCTGACCTCCAATTAACCTTAATGAAATCGGCAAGAGACGGTCTTTTGTGTTCCTGTATGTCTCTTAAGTGTGTGTGAGCGTGCACAAGCATGCATGTATGTTTTTCCACATCCTCTGCCTCCCCTCTCTTTTGGTTTTTAGCTCCTCCATGTTACTTTTCAGCAATTGAAATCAAGGTAATGACTGGGCAAGGAAAAAGAATGTTCTTTCAATAGATAATTAGGGAGATTGGTTTACCAGGGCCACTCAAAGCCTATTCAGATGGAGGACTGAGGCCGGGCCTTGTTGTCTGCCGAGCCCAAAAGGCTCCCAAGAGAGGCATTCACCTTGGCTTCATTTCTCTGAGCAGGTGCCTGGCAGGTAGTCAATGGAGACGGTCAGTTGAGATATATAAGAGACCCATCCCCCTGGACAAGGGGTCAACATCACAGGTCAGGGGTCATGAGCAGAGGTCACAAGGTCAATGTTTGGCACACAGGACTGGCCAGATGACTGGAAATGCATCCTGGTCAGCCAGCTATCAGTTCTCTTACTGGATGTGTGCAGGAAGTGGAGGGACTACTGTTGTTGATTGACAGCTACCCTTTCTTTTCATCGTTGTCTAAAGGGCTTATGTGAATTTAGCCACCAATACACCAAATAAAAAGAAAATACACCAGGGGAGATTCAGCTCAAAATTCTCTATTAGCCAAAATTAGCTATTTGCTGCTTGTGTCCAACAGTCAGAAATTCACACGTGTCAATCACTGAGTCATGTAATTTCTTTTCTTTTTTAAAAAAACATGTGTACATAGGACACAATGTTAAAAATAATTTCTCAAATAGCTCACAAGCCAAAGGATTTAAAAATTACAGGGGCTTTTCTTTTTTCAATTAATTGTCTTGTGACCTTGATTCAGTCTTACTGTATAACTCATGAAAGTTATGTGATTTATATAGTTTTTTTATGACTAACTTTTTAATGATTTTTTGCATAAACTCAAGTGCACCCAGAACTGATTGATTCTTACCATCCTTGGCATTCCCATGGATTTTCTCATCATAATATCAGCTCCGACAGCTTCATTGGAGCATTATTATCTTACATTAGATGGCGACCAGTGTTCCCAGTTCACAAATAAATATGCTTAGAATACCTTCCCATGACAAGGGAAGTGCAGGATTAGAGGTCAGAGGTGATTTGCACTCTAATTTCTAATTGAATCTCAGTGTGGAAAAGTGATCTGTCATTGGCCACAGGCTACTATTGACAGGGCTCAGCTACCATGGCTTCACACGTAAAAGGGATCAACCCCCCCACCCTGAACCCAACCTTCATACCCTGACCAGTCCACGCCCCTGGACTCCAGCCACCTCGGGCTCTCTGGCTGTACCCCAAGGGAAACACTATATAGATGTCAATGTACTGAGAAACTGCTACTGAAGGAGTCACAGCCATCATACAAGGGGGAATAACACAAGAGTTCTACAGGGGCTTTTTTCCCCTCTCTGTCACTCTAGTGGTGGTTCCTGGAAATGCAGCAGTGATTTAGGGTCAGATCTTCTTACATAGCGGTGGACCTGGGCTTCTGTGATATGTAACTGAAACTCTGTTGGGTTGGCAAAATGTGCACATCCAATCTCTGCTGGGTGTGCATGCATCCATACACATGTAAGGGAATGATTACAGAAGCTACTATGGTATAAATACAAATCTTAGCTCTAGCCTATGTTGTATACACTGTTCAGGTATCCAGAGCGCATTCTTCATTAGCATTTGTGGCAATAAGCACAGCAACATATCCAATATGCATGTCAATTTTTCTTTCTCTAATCAAATAGAAAGCCTGTGAAGTAAATATCTATTTTCTTACAGCCTGCCTGTTTACAACATGAGGGAACAGCTATATAAACAGTGTGTGGCAAATGAGGAATTTCTTTTAACATATCGGCCCGGCCAGCATATGCTAGATATAGGAAACCCATAGCGTCAGTGGCTCCATATCGGCTGCAGAGGTCAAAGGCTAGGGAAGGTCAAAGGTGTCATCCTCCTTTCTCATCATGAAGTGCATTAACTTCTTCTCCCTGTCCAGTCTTATCCAGATGGCTGACCAGGCCACAGGACAGATGCCCCATTTTAAAATATCTCTGGGATCCAAAACGCACCATCGAGAATAAATATGGCTCCATCTTTGGGACATCATATTTCAAAGGAATATGGATATGGATATGGGGGGATTTAGGGTTGTGTTAAGCAGGCCTTAATTGATGCTCAGTCCAATTGAAACAGCTTGCTTTTCTCAGTTTTGTGTTATAACTATTTAGCTTTTTATTCATTTAAAGAGGACAGTGTAAAGAGGAACAGCATTCAATTTCGACAGACATATTTAACATCACACAGCTGACATACAACTCAAAAAAAGTGTGATGTGTTCTGCATTTTTTTTTTCAGGAATAAACCCAAACGAAACATCAAAGAAACAAAAATGTGAAAAATAAATGTCTAAACTTTACCACGGTCATCACATAATGAACAAATGTTGGACATTTTTCAACTATGATACTGCACCACTCAGCAGACTAATTAGACCAGGTTGTTGCCATTGGCACCAGACCACAATCCATGTTTCTGAAAAAGACAAGAAAACAGGCAGGGACCTTACCAAGAGGAAGTGACCTCAGTTGTGTGCCTAAGTAATTAAATCACAGGGCCTTGGAGTGCATACGTGGCATTCTTCCACTTTTTGTTTGAACATGTCACATGATAGCCAAACCCACATGATTTATGTTGGAAAAAAGCTGGCCGATTGGTTGCTAAAAAAAACTGCCATAAAAAAATGTCCATGTCTGATCATTTTTCTCCAGATTTCTCAAAGTTAGTCAAACAACAAAACCCATCATTCAGTGTCTCTCTTCAACCAATCAGCACAGTTCATACGCAGATGACCCTGCCTCTCTGAGTCTGTCATTATTTTTACAACACCAAAACCCCTCCAGGCACGCTCTCAGTAAAACTAATGGAACCTGTCCAAGCCAAACACACCAAGGCACCCTGCCGAGAGTTTTGGGTTGGCCCTCATGCGGCTTCTCAGTCATACGCACGCATTTATGTTTGCAGAGAGCAACGGTGACTCATACACACTTTCTCAAGCACACAACCAAACACACCCCCAAACATATAAGGCACGTTACCCTGCCCGGAGACCTCTGACTTGAACCTGCTGCTCTCACTCAGCAACACATAAATCACTGGGCTCTCAGCAGCACTGCTGGCCCTCAGTGCCATGCTGAACTTGACTCCACAGGAATAAAAGTCCGTAACTGGATACAAAAACTAATCCAGGCCAGAGACAATTGCTGGCATACAGAGGCCCTGGAGGTGCTGATACCCCCCTGTAACGATATGCCGTCTCTGTCATGAGACCTTTGACTCCTGTGCTAAGGCGACACAGGCCTGCAAGGTGCTACTGGTCAGAGAACAGAGAGACAGGGAGAATAAGTGAGGACATGAGGGAAAAGGGGTGATGAAGACGTATCCTGTCAAGTCGCCCTCACTCTTTGTTTCACCATCTGTTCCTCTAAATATGTCAACTCCCCCAGCCCTCACTCTGTCAGGTATAGTGGAGAAGTTACACTAAAACACTAAAACGCCTTTAAAAGGTGTTTAAAAAGTATAATTAAAAGGCCTTTTTGTCATTTTATGCCACCCTCTTTCTCTCTCCCTCTCTCATACAACTTAATACCTCTTGTCCATTACATTTTACTGCATCTGAATACTCTGGTTATTAGTTACTTTTTTGATGAAGATTGTACCTACAAAAATATGAGGATTTGCTATATATTAAACTAGCTAACAGTTTGTAAAGTTACAAATGGGTCCACCTCAACCAGTTACAACCACAATAATAATAATCCAAAAATATAATATCTAGAATTACACTGAAAGGGGCTACTCTGATTAATGAGAACTTTTACTTTGGGTATGTGACTCAAGTTATAAATGCAGGACTGCCTAAAGAATATGAATGTCCCCCACCGATGCGCACACGCACACACACACACTCTTCAGGGTTTTCAAAGCCCTGCAAAGAAAACTGAGCTATGGGAAACTAATATCAGTTGATTTATACAATATAATACCACATAAATAGCAGCTGCATCGTGTCACAATTCAACATAGGCACCTGAAACAGTCTCCATAAAAATGTCAAGCTCACAGCAATGTTTTGAATAGAGAGGGCTACTGACAACAGTGTGTGCAGTACTTGTTCTGTCGAGATTTGGAAGAGAGTATTGTGTTTCTGGGACACTGGAATACACTGTTGAGTCTTCTGGAAGTGTTACCTAATTGGACCAAACACTGATGAAGAAAGGTATCCATTTGATAACCCCAATCGCTCACAGTGATTAATGAAAGATAGAGAGGGTATGAAGTGAATGATGCCTTTGTTATGGTCCTGGAGATTTATGAGGCTATTCTGAAACACAAAACTTCATTCGGACTTCTCAGTTTCCCTTTGTTGCCCTGTTAGTCTAGTTATGCTATTGACAAGCCAGCGCGGCAAAGTCCCAAAAACACCCTGCTGTAAATAATCCAGCAGCCTGTCCTGTAATGTGGCAACCTCCCACACCACTCCCTAACTGCCTAAACTGCACTTCTGCAGCACACCACTCCATTCCAGCCCCACCACCACCACCACCACCCCCACAGTCACAGCCAAAGGCCCGACACCAGCTCCAGTAATACAGGAATGCCTCTGTACTCTTCTGTCCTGATAGAGTGGCCACTGTTTCACTCTGATAACATCAGGCACCAGGGCCTGCACAGCCACGGGGCTCCGAGACACACTTTTATGACTTAAGTATCTGGGACTGATATCTGCAGCCATCAGCTCTATACACCCTCATCACATACTTACAGACACTCTCTCTCTCTCTGTCTCACATACGCACATGTACACACAGCTTCACTCTATTTATTCTACCTCCCACAGCTTTTGTGCACACAGAGAAGCACACAGACATCCACAACTGAACTTCTACATCCTGTGGACAAATTTAATCTTCGGTCAACTTGTACTTCATTAGCCCAAAACTGCAAAATTACCTCTAATGCTAACCACTTAAAACTAACCTAATAACTTAAATTTGATCATCAACCTCACTCCAACTCTTAATTTCTAACTGTACTACTAGACCTGATGCTAAATTTAAACCCAGTAACCCTAAACTTATCTCAGATGTAACTTTTTCAATGTAAGGACCAAAAAACAAAACAATAAAAATGGCTCTCTCCATCTCCATCTTATCACTGTAAACACACACACACACACACACAGAATGACCAGTCTAAATCAAATAGACCTTAAACTGAGTGTGTAACAGAGCCACATCACTGTCAGACACAAATGAAAATAACAGGGATTCGTCTGATAACAATGATTTAACTAAATAATGGCCACCTGATTAGAAGCCACGAAACCCAGTACTACTATGTTTGCCTTTTTACTTATAAGAAATTCTTCTGCATGCATCTATTCACCAGTGTACAATTCTACAGTATATCATGTAAAGAACATTTTTGGGGATATCTGTGATAAAATATTCTTAACTCAAGGTCGACTTACTAGATTTTTCAAGAGCATTTGTCAATATCAGCCATGGGTTTATGGAACTCCACACCACTATTGAAATCATTAGTACTGGATAGTCTGTGTCAGCCTTCATTTGAGCCTCTGATCCCAGGCAAACCAACTTGATGTGAATGACATCACTACTTTAGTGATCATAACATGATGAAGACAATGCATTACCTGGATGTATGAGCTGTTTTCAGGTACATACAATACACATGATGGGATTTCCAGATGTACAGTTTGCTGGCAGACATATACTTGTTGCTGTTAAGCATCCAAAAAGAGGCCAAAGATTAAAGTCAGAATTTAGAGATTAAATGGTGACTGTATTTGGGGGAAAATGGACTTCATACAACAGCTGCCATAAAAATGTCCATAAAGATAAGTCTGAACTTTGAATACTTTCATCTTGTACACAATTCTGACAAGTTTATTGTGTGAATGTAATTTTAGACTAGGCTTAGCTTTTAGGGATACGGACAGATAAAAGAGCATATGATAAGATAAAATAAAAAGTTCTTTATTAGAAACTAAGCTTTCTTACAGCCATACTATAACTTGTCTTGTAAAACTGATGCATCCAGTTAATGAAAAATGTTACCTCAACCACCACTGTCACTACTGTCGGAGTGTGAAGGCACCACAGATAGCCTTTACTCCTCTCTGACCCACGGAAAGGCAGTGCGTGCCTTTTTGATGGACAGCACCACTTCACTCTTTCACATTGATGGTCAGTCACACAAACAAAAAGAGGGATGAGATGAGTTTCTCAGGGGAGTGAGGATAATAAAATCAGGGTGTGTGTGTGTGTCCTGAGCGGGGGCCATATTTGATGCTCTAACAGAATGAAGGTCTTTGGCGGCCCAGCCTGGCAGTCTTTTAGCTAAAGCAAGCAGATTTCTTTGAAGCCTGGCCACCTTGGCTGAAGAGCCATTACTCCCCGGCTTTTCTATACATTAACCATGCTACAGCAGCACAAGTGCATTACAGGCTGCCGCCCCAGCATGGCCCAATTGTACTCCCTCTTGTTAAATATTACCCCAACAGAGCTTTTGATTTTATTTTCATTTTTTTTCCTCCCCATGCCACTTATCCTGCTCCCCTCCCCCGATCAGATTAGGATCGATTGTTGCGTGGCAGAGCTGGCCCAGACATGAGGACCAGAACAACGCTACAGCGTGATTGTGCTCCTCAGGCCCCGCCTTGGAGACTATTCAGGCGACTAAATAGAATGATTTGCCCTTAGATGTCAAATTTCCTCCGAGACAAGGATGTCAATACCAATTAGATTGTCTGCTGTTGCCTTAGTTACGCCAGCCTGCCCCACACCACCGCCGCCGCCACCCCAACATCTTTCCCTCTAAAGATACACTCGCTCTCTTTTAACATCTCACTCACATCTCTCTTTTTTGTAGGCAGAGTGGTGGTCTCGGCACCAAGCCTTTAGCCTCAAATCAGTTTTATGACTGGCGCTGTGCAGACATTAGGGTAACTCCATTAGCCTCTCTGAAGGAGATGGCCTGAGGGGATACTGAGGGGCCAAGACGGGACTGGGTGGGTGGGTGGGTGTTTGTGTGTGTGTGTGTGTGTGTGTGCGTTTACGTGTGTGTGGTGAAAGGGTGAAGGGGTAACATTGTCTTACAGAGTCTTTTGGCATCTCCTTAAAGGTCACTGTCTGCTGGTCCAGAGGAGGCAAAAGCCCACTGGAGCAAGAACATAAACAAGAAAGAGAAGTGGGCAGAAAATGGATTAATGAACAAATGTAATTAGGAGAAAGGGAGGATGGAGAGAGTGGGAGAGAGGACTCTGTCTCCACTTAGTATCGTGGCTCCTGCAGGCGCTTAAGTGCTAACATGACAAACAGATGTGGCCATAGCTGGCCAGACATAGGGCTGCACACTGTCTCGTACACACACACAAGCATACAGATACACCTATGCGTACAAATGTCATACACACAAATGGACTTCAAGCTCACTGCACATACGTGACTTTGCACAAAATGCAAAAAAATATTAATAGTAGTAGAAACAGTAGAAATATAATCAGAGTTTTATGTGTTATTTATGACAAATTATTTCTAACAATGTACAAAAATGTGATAGGATAGATGCACAAACAGAGTTGATAGCAATGATAAAACAATGGTAAGGTCAAATCAAAAGAGGATTATCATGGTCCCATAGTATATACAATTGTGTGAGCAAAAAATTCAGCTGTACTCAAGCCAAAACTGCCCCAGTATGTACAGCTGAAAAAAACAAATTCTTACAGATCATTAGAGATAATTACAGAAAGCTTTGGGGACTAAAAAGATTGCTCTTACTAACTTACTATGCAGCTTCGATTCTACAAAAATAACAATATGCACATGCAAGACAAGGGTCTTATCTCAGCGAGCTTAAAGTTGCTATAAGTGACAGAAAGTGCAAGAAAACTTTCTGAAAACAGATTATATGCTAGACTCTAGAACCTTTGATCGATCAGGTCTGTCCAGTGATAAGACCTCTGTCTTCTTTACTCAGCGGCTACTGCCCAAGTGTCTCTGTGAAGTCACCTTGTATGGATTTAAGCATAAAGCTGCTGTCAGTGCCTTATTAGAGGCGTATAATTTCCCACTGTTTAGTTTACATTGTTATTGCTACAGGAATATGAAACCTTATACTTTCTTTTCCAGGTTTCAATTAGCATCTACAGACACCATTAACTACTGCAGTTGACTAAATCAATACCTTCCCAGAAAGCATCCAAATCAGCTCAAGATAAAGTAATCAGCTCTGTTTTCAGTTCTCCACCGTTACTTCCATTTAACTGTAAACAGGGGGAGACCTGTTTTACAGTCTTAGAGTAATTTTAGCATTACCTGCTATTATGAGGTTGAATCAATGGTTGAAATATCTGAGATATACAGGAAAAATGGCTCCACTGTTTGTACTACAACACAGTGTTCCTCATGTTATGCAGTTTCATGTCAAAGGCACACCATGCACAACCAGCACACACTTGCAAACTAACCATGACCAGGGTTGTGAATCTCCTTCTTTCAATACCTTTTCCCTTTTCTCCTCCTCTTTTCTGAGGGTACGCAACACCACACAATCTATTCAGCACTGAGGAATGGAAACAGGGCTTGCATTTTGAAGTTGGTTTAACCTTGCAGTGACACCTATTGCAGATGCTTTGAAATGGTTGGGAAGAATAGTTTCCGCATGGGGGGATCTGCAATTAGGCGGCACATCTGCACCAGCAGCACTGCCCCGGCATCCCTTCAACCTCCGAATCTGGCATTCTCCGAGAGCTCTGCGTTTGGTTGGCAGCCAAGACAAACAGTTCCCACTGAATAACTGTGAATAATTTTATGAGATGGATTTCGACTGGGCAATTAGATGGGTTTCAACTGTGAATATTTCAAGAGCGCCGTGCCTTTCGCTTTCCAATCAATAAGGGAAGGGACAGATCAAGGGAATGAGGGAGATGCAAGTCGCAGAGCAGGAGGAGCAGAGGGTGAAGAGGCGAAGGAGGATAAACAGAAGGAACGATGAAAGAAGGGGAGGAGAGACAGTGACAGCCATGAGACAGAAATTTACAACCAGATCATCAATTAACCACTCCAATCACAATGGATCAAGCCATTAAATGTGCATTTCTTCTAAACGACCTCCTGACTGACAACGACTACACATCATGAGCTTGTATTGATGGCTGTTGGAACACTATGCAGTCCCGAAGTCTGAGAAGTTCACTGTTTGTCAGTTAATTCGGCACATGCGGTCAGGAACAAAACAAATGTCTGCCCTCTCGACTTACGTACGTCTCATTAAATGCAGTCCAGTTATTTCAAGCTACAAGACTAATGTCTCGTGCTCTCGAGTTGGCATGTTTACCTTGCTCTCGTTTTTCTTGTGCTGAATAAGCACAGAATGTGACCATTAAATATATTGCTGATGGAGAGACAAGGGGAGGGAAACATCAATATTAAAGTGAACTGGAGTTACTGCCAGCTGTATTACCTGATGCTGAGACTATCCCTGGATGACATCATCACCAGGTTAGATAAAGATTATGTTATGAATTAACAGTCATGAGGTTTAAGTTATGATTGCAACCATGTGACTGGACAATGTTTACTTATATCAGAATGCACTAATGTTCTGGGAAAATGGGGGCAAAAAATAACTACTCACTTTCCCATTATCATCACAATTAGGCTCTGCATAATGAAAAAAACATGTGAAACAAAAAGACTTGAGGACATGGCATACTCCATAAAGTCCTACTTTCAGCACCTCTGAAATTAGACCTTAAGTTCCCCCAGAGGGGCTATTAGAAGACAAATCCCTGCCATTGACCAGGTTCTGCCCTCTGCTTGCTCATGACTGACGTCCCAGCCTCTTTGAAGTCCCTCGCCACAACAACACCAGCGCCACTTCCTCTCGTCTGGAGAGAGAAAATGTCGAGTTGCCCCCCATTTAGGACACCAGAAAAGACCAGGACGAGGTTTGAGGGAGTACAGGGTAACTACAACGTTCAAAATAAGCCAGATGTTTGCGTCCCGTGCTAACATGTGGAGACATGCGCTCGCCGTGGGCCTGCATTAATGAAGGTAGAGATCCATCTCGGGGCGAAGGGGGGAGAGGGGGTGCGCGGGGTTGGGGGGCCGATAGGCAGGGGGATGCTGTGTGATAGGCCGTGGCACATACACACACTCACCCGGTCACATGTGCTAGCAATAAGTTAGCCTCACTGCCACTCTGGTCAGACAAACAGATGGAACTGGGCTGAAGCACTTTTGCTGAAACAGGAAATAGAATAAAAAGCCTGAGAAAAGAAGTGTATTCTACTGAAATGCTGCTATTGGATTACATTGTGGTACTTCTGCTAATTCTATCAGCAAGAGAGCAGATTTCAGTTTTTCCTGGTAAAACTAATGTACACCAAACTTAGACTTAAAAACACAGTTGAAGGTTGCTCTTAAACAGCTGTAGCTGGTGAGGAGACACAACGTTTTATACTGCTAAGACTGTTGACTTAACTTAAATATATTAATATACTTAAATATAGGTACATATACGGAGAGGGAGAGAGAGAGAGAGATTGTGATTAATTACTATTGTTAATTGTATCAAGGCTTTAATAGATTTAGTTTTTAAAAATGCTGCAATTTGAACCAGAGGATTATAGTAATTATAACCTTCTGAGTCCCTGTTAATTAAAGTTGCACAAAATTATTGTCAAAATTAGATGAAAATAATATTAAACAAAATTAAAACTTCTTTCAGTAATAAAAAAAAAAGACAACTTCTGATAAGAATCATATCAAGAAATGTGCAGTAGTCAAGTCATCCTAATGAGGTTCAGACATACACCTGTCTACCCTGTGCCGTCAGGTATCATTACCACACTGCTCACAATTTCAATTGTGAGCAGTGTGGTAATGATGAATTATTTCTGTCTGGTGGAGCACTGCAATGCCAGGTACTTCTAGGTTAATATTTAACTTACTAAGATACCTTTAAGAAGGAGAGCATATTAAATCATAATGCTATTTTCATGGACATTAATTATGCCAATTCAAAATTCATTACGCTATTTGACTAAGAAAAGTGTGCCATCTCAGCAAAAGAAGCATTCCACTTCAGGAAAAACAAAGATTTTGTATCACTGTAGCACAGTATTATTATATATTATTATATTATTATATTATTATAAGTTTTAGTGTACCATTAATATAATCTTTGCTCTCTGTGCTTTCATAGTTTGGTAATACAGCTGGTCATTGTGTGAGAAAATTACAGGACAATTTTCATGTCATTCAGTTGCAAGTATTATTTATATTTGTACAAAGAAGCAATCAGCTTTAAGAATGTTGTGCTATTATTGTGTTGATCCCATGATTGACTGTCTGACATTTGTCTGCCTGCATGTCTGTCTTTCTGACTCTCTCTGTTTTCTTTGTTAAACCTGTTCATAAAATAACTTTCTGTAAGGCTCCACTCACAGAAGTGTGAAGAAGGTGATTGCTGAGCTGAATTATGTCAGCTAGTGGAGTTAGTGTTGGCTGTATGTTTTGATTAAATCACAGCAGCACACTTTAGGGTAATTAGGGATCAGTATACAGAAGTTACAGTATGTACATTGTAGTGTGACTCACATCTCTGTCATTGCAGTATTGCTCTCGGGCATTCAGCAAGGCATGCAAAATGTACATCGTGTCAAAGCTCTGCACATTTCTAATCGAAAAGCAAATAATGTCAACAGTAAAAGAAATAACTGTTCCTAGATATTAGCATTTGAAAAAGAGAGAATAAAGAACTGTACTATAAGTGAAGAGGAGACAAGAGGGAGGTGGGGGGTGGGGGGGAGCGAGGGTGTATGGAAATGTAAAGATTGCATGGAATGCTGTGGCGTGAACTGTAAATGAACCCCTAAACCCCAATCTCCACCTGACAAAATCTGTTCTTTGCCCTGACACAACCACAAAAAGCTTGCCGCCAAGCATGCAGGAATGCCATGTTAAGATCACAATTACCTCTCCGTAGGCTTTAAAAATAAATATTTCCATCCCAGGAGAGGCTGCGGAAATATTATACAATCCAATAATTGAGGATCTTTATACACTCAATATTTTATCATCCTGCTTTCTACGATTGTCTTGGGGGAAAGGGGGAATATTTGCAACCGTGATACCTGAAACATACACTAAGGCCTCGTAAGGGGAAGTGTTGACAATTTGAGACCAAGGGTGTGCTTATTTTGGAAAACAACAAGAGGGCAGAAATATCACCCAAGAACAAAGACAGAGAAATGACTATCTTGGGATATTCCTCACAGTTACATACTTATTCATTCTGAGCTTGAACTTTATGACTCAAACACACAGGAAAAAAAGAAAGAAAAGTTGGAACAGCTGGAACATTTTGCAACAGTCTAACAACTTCATGTTTCACACCTCTGTGATGTCGGAACGCATTGTTGGCCTTCTGATCTCCCCTGAGCTGTCATCAGTGACACACACTGCATTAAAACTGTGACTTAACTGAGGTAATGATAACCACAGTAGCACGGTTAGTTAGGATGGTATTTGAGCAGCCTAATGCCCTGTTTGTTTTCCTATGTGCTCTCCCACTGGTGCTCTCAACCCAGAGTGTGTTGAGTGCTGCGATTGGTGTGTTTTTGTGTTTTGGTGTGTGTGTGCATGTTCAGAGACACTCCCTCTCCTAAGCTGGGCAGGTCTTTTTCTGTGTATTTTTGTGTGTGTGTGTGTGTCTGTCTGTCTGTCTCCCTCCTTCATTCAGTCACTCACTTTCCCTCACTCGCTCTTTTCTTTCCCTTTTTACTTCCCCTCTTTATGTTTGCTTGTTTCCTCCTCCTCCTTTCTTCTCCCTCTCTCCTCCCACAGGGGCTGTGTGCATTCCTGCCAGGAGGGGCGGAGGTGTCTGTGATCCGGGCTCGATAAGGACCAGGCCTCTCCCCCTCTCTCCCCCTCTCTCCCTCTCTCTCTCACCGCGCTACTCTCCCTCGTGTTCACCCTCACCCCCTCCCTGGGAAAATGGGTGCACCCTCCTCCCTGGCAGGGCACCGGCCTCCCTTTGAGTGTGCTGCCAGCCGTGGCAGCAGAGACTTAACATGATTTGTTTGTCTGCTGCTGTGTGTTTGCACCAAACCCTAGCGCCAACCCCCATTACTCCTGCCTGGAGATCCAGAGGGCTGGTTAGCTGGGTACAGATCTGAAGTGAGGCTCCTGGAGGTGGTGGTGTGGGGGGGTGAAGGGTTAAAGGGGTGTTAAAGAGGGTGAGGTAGGGAAGGTGGGGGATGTGGGGGGGTGATCAGGGTTAAAATGAGTTTGGAATATGATCCAGGGGCTGGAAACATTCAACAGTAAGTCTGGCTGCACCGGGCTGGACTATATGAGATAACAGGAAAACATGCACACACACAAAAACTATTTCACTAATCAGTCAGTTTGCATTCGTGAAGATTGAGGGTTTTCCCCGTTTTTTCCTTTTTTCCTCTGGTGTTTTGTAATTGGCTCGCTTCCTGGTGCAGTGGCGGGCGGACAGCAGGCACAGCAGCGGCTGCCCAGTCGGCCCATTGATCTTTCATCAGCCCATAGAGTTAAAGCTGAAGCCATGAGGGAGAGACTGGAGAGGCAGCCCCTCTTTTTTTTTATGGCAGCCCGCTGGAGCCTGCCTAGGATTGTTCCCCGTTTCCTCAGATTGTTTTTCATTTAGTCAGGGTGCAGCGCTGTGCCGCTCTGAGGAGGTGAGGTGGAGTGTCGCAGACATTTAGGGGAGCACGTAACAGCTACGGCCTGGGTAGGTGGATACAATGGTATAGCAGGGCTTGTGTGCTGATAACATTTCTAGTTTCTGTGTGTGGCAGTGTGTGTGTTTGAGTTGTTGGCTGTATGTTACTTTTGCGCGTACGGGTTGTGTGACATCTCTACAGTATGTTTCTCACTGTTCCAAAGCACAGATTAAATGACCTATAGGCCTATGATTTGGAGGGTGTGGAGAGTGTTGGTGGCACTTAAGTGAAGGGTAGTTGTCATATATGTGTGTTTTTGAGTGGAGAGTATATTAAAGAAATCAGCTTTTTCTTGCCTAAAATACTGGCAATGCACTCAGATGACAAACAGCAGCACCACTAATTTAGTGGAATAGATATATTAAACTGTTACACTTGATAATATTCCTCCGTGGAATCCCAGACTATTAATCAAACCCACTTTACATTAAGAAAAAGTAGCAAAGAGCTCTTAACGCAAATCAAATTTCACTTAAGGGGCTAAAATTACCTTTATCAATTTGCATGAGAGCCATGGTAGTGGTCAAGACATCCATGTGATATCCAATCAGAGGGTCTAATCAGTATGTGGGTGTGGTCCCTTGTATCCCCAGCAGTATTCCATTGATCCGCACTCCAGAGCCGAGCTGCAGCAGTTGTGCAGGCCCTGAACTTGGTCATCTAACTGATATGTGATATTAGCATCCTTCTTCGAGGCAGCTCCGCGGGGATCTGGTCAGGGAGAGAGAGAGAGAGGGAAAAACAGACTTCAGATCAGCAGATCAATTTTCACTGGACCTTGAATATTTCATGTAGGGAGTCTTGCAGCAGATGCACAGATGAGCTAAATAACTAGCCAACGGCCATGTTCAGTCACAAATAGACACACACACAGCCTTACCACACTGGACATTTGTACTTATTTGTACAGAAGTCAATGTCATGTTTTCCATCTATATTTAAGATACAAATTGGAGTGGACCACGTTAGCTCAACCAGGATGCAAAGAAAATGAAGCCATGACCCAAATATTATCCCAACATTAAACAGAAATAAAGTGATGCTAACCATAACCCTGAATACTGAAACATTTAATTTAAACAAATTAATAACAATACTGCAAAAAAATAAAAAATAAATAAGGCAGCCGCTGTTTGCATTGAATGACAAGAACATATCCGTGAGAAGATGTTGCACAGGCACACACACACACACACGGCCTCTTTACCCAAAGGGCTGGGGTTAGGGGAATCATGTCTGGATCATGTTTCTAAGTCCCAGCGAACATGTGGTCGATGTAAGGCTGTGATACTGACTCAGCCCTGGTCCAAGAAGTGGACACAAAGGGCGACACACGCAAAAAGCCTGTTTCTATGCACAGAGGAGATATACCTGTGTTCATAAGTGAAATAATTTCTTCATTCGTGTATTTAATGTATTCTTCTGATATGTCCTTTGACATTCAACTTCTACTAAATGGTTGCGAGGTTGTAAAATTTTGGAACATAAATGTCAGGTAATTCTAAAGAAAAACTTAAATTATGCCCCATGTAAAACAGACAGTAAATCTATCCAGAGTATCAGCAATAACAACGTAACGGGACGACTCACTCTCGCAGCAATAACCCACACCTGACCCCTAAACCCTCACCCACAGAAAGGATGTTGTTTCACCGACTGTCTTCAAATACTTTCCTCTCGGAAAGACATCAGTGAAACCAGAGCTTGTCAGGCCCTGTATTTGTTTATTAAGTATGCTCTTGGACTGGCTTACTCCCAAGATGGCTGTAACTGAGAGATTTGTTCATGTAGGCATTAGGGCTGGCTATCAGTGGTGAATTATTTATTGAAAAAAATCTCCCTTTCCTTGACGGATGAGAGAATATGTAGGGCTTCTCTCTGACTCTGCCATATTTTAGAGGAATGATGAAAACAATGTTAGGCACTGCATACTGATACTATATTTAGAAAATTTTAAAAGTGGACAAAATCACTATTTATGATAATTCCAAAAATACTGAATATGAAAAATAGTGACAAATACAATTGCATGACTTGGGGAAAAATAAAATTGTTAATACTTCTGCCATAGTGCATCACTTCTTTAGTATTTGAATATTCAGTGAAAATAATCAGATTTAACACACAGACAAATATACAATTACATGTATAATAATGAAGTATTTGGGTTATCTAACTCTTTTTATACCATGTTCTGTGCTTTTCCGTACAGCTCATTATTTCAAAACACTCCCAAAGCTGTGTCAGCCTGTCAGTTCTTCCGTAAATGTTTGAATGATGTACTTTTACATCAGCTATCTTCTAGAATAAATATGATAAACTTCAGTGTACATACTCCAACTGACAGGAACATCAGGGTTTCCATGGGGGGAAGAAGCAGCGGCCGCAAAACATGTGCAGATGGGACCCCTGACCCCTGTTTTTGGCCACAATAAAAAAAAAACAAACAAGGAAAAAAAAAAGAGCACAAAATCAGACAACTAGAAAATTCAGTTACCATGGATATCTCTCCTGCCATGTTTAAATCACAAATGATTTGTTCAAATCAGAACAAATCACATTTGGTAATTTTCTCTGCCCGCATTATTATGTTAGTTTTTGTAGTCTGGAGCAGTGAAGGAAAAAGAGACAGGCAGAGGGGCCTGGCTATTGTCATTCAATGGCCGAGCCATTTTGGAAATCACCGCTCTCGATTTGCTCCTGCTGCCTCCCTCCTCTGTATTCCCTTATGACTGCACTAGATGGGAGGCTTCCTTTTATAATTTTCAAAGTTGCACATATGCCACCAGCCCCCCACCTCTTCTTCTCAGAATAACATACACATGTCAAAGGCTGAGTTGAATGATTGAATGAGTCAGTGATAGAAAAAAAATGAGGAGGGGGCCAACTGTTTCAATTTATCCATTAACTTTCAGTAGACGACAGGATGCATTTATATTGATAAAACTATTTGACCCTTACTTAAAATTTCACAACAAAATACAAGTTGGGATCTCACAGGAAAATTTACAGTTCAAGACGTCCACATATCGGTCTTTAAGCTAAAAGCTCCTCCATTAGCAGAAGGGACTAATAATCGTGACCTATGCCTGCTCACTCAGCAAATAATCAATCATGCTTATTCAGTGTGTTCAGACAGGGGGGTTTTGCTTTGGATTAAATGAAAATCAAGGCAAACCATTGTCTTACACATGGAAGGGCATGTTTTAAGTCTAAATTATGTAATGCTCAGGAAACATTATCTGAAATAAACTATTTTTATGGGATATGATGCTGGTCACGATGGAATATGGAGGCTTTTGTGAGCTTCAGACCTAATTTGAATAAAATCACTCTGGCCCCCGGTGACCCAGGCTCATCTAAACACTCTCACACTGTCACACAAAGAGCCACTAAAAGGGGGCCTATGACCCATTTTGTGTCTTGGCCTATATTTCAAGAATAAAGTATTAGGCAAATGCTGCTATTGGTGAGTCAGCATCATTGGTGGAAAAAAACACAAAACAAAAAAACAACTGAAAGACCAGAGAAAAAGAGTACAGTGCACAAACATTAAACAGATTAGCAACACAAGACAACTGAACAAACTTGGGGGGAAAAATTGCATAAATTCCAAGATATTCACGGCAGAGGAGCTGGGCATGTGGATGCTGACAGCTCCATGACTTGAGCGAAAGCAGTGCCATTTAACCTGCATGTTAAGACTTTAATTTGCAGGAATCAGGCAGAACCTCCACGCTGCCAGTCTAACACCAAGGGAGCTTATTCTCATCAATAGGGCATGAAATTCACTGGCTGACCACTGGACACCCTGCCTGTTTTTGGAGGCCAACAAAGTGACCAGTGAAGTGATGTGCCAGTGTCTGTGAGTTGTGTTATCTGTGTGTGTGTGTGTGTGTGTGTGTGTGTGTGTGCGTGTGTGAGAGTGAGTGCAGAGGGAGAGAGAGAAAGAAAGCGACGGAGAGAACAAGACAATCATGTGCATATGCTTGGGACAGAAAAACAAAGGTTGATATTTGTGTGTTTATTTATGTGTGTGTGTGTGTGTGTGTGTGTGTGTGTGTGTGTGTGTGTGTGAGTGAGTGAAAATTTAAATTGTGCAATATATCCTGCTGAATATTTATCAGAACATTTTGTCCATTTTCACACTTGAATCAAAGCTCAGAATCTGACATCTTTATATTTTCAGTTGTTCTCATCCCACAGGGAGCATTAAGTATTATGCTTTTGTTTTGGAACAGCAATATTTCAATAAATCCAGTATTAGCTGACAAAAATGTGAAATCTGACCTTATTTCAGATACAGGCAGAAAATCTCTTCTAACAAAAGTGTAACTTGTTGAACTCCTTCAGCCTTCAGTAACTGCTGTTGCATGTGAAAAGCCACCAGGTGATTTGGCACAAGTGACACATCCACCTTGCAAGATGGTGCCTTAAAAAAAAAGCACTGTGGAGAATGCCGGGGGGACAAGACTGAAAAGGGAGATCTACAGGCTGATTACCAGGGAGTAATGAAGTAATGGTGACACTGTTTCTGCTCTAATGTGATGAATTGATTTCACCAGGTTGAGAGGTTGTGTGGAGCAGACCTACGCACGCACCTCACACTGGAAAAATGAGAGAAAGGAGTATATTTTAAAGGATACTTCAACATGTTGTAACAACCATACATAGTCATTAAAGGAGAGTTTCTAAATCCTATAGGTGGGCAGCTTTCATCAGTTATGAGAAGGAACGCGGCAGCAGGTAAAATAGGGGTCAAAAGAAGTTAGTCCATGTGTGTGTATACAGCTTATTTATGATGTAGGTCATGCAAAGACATTGCAGGCACCATTTTCAATGGGTATAGGACATGAGATATTGTTCTAATTAAGCTTTCTATGTGATCAGAGATTAAAGTAAATGCTTAAATAAATGTATATCTTTGGCTTCCTTCAGATTAAACAAGTTGTCTTGTGACATGTCCAAGAAGCTCTGGAAGGTTTGTGGATAAATAACTGTGACTCCTCTCCTTGTTACAATTGTCCCTGAGCAGCCTCCCAAGGGCCTCCCAAACCCGCAGCTCGTGACATCCAAACGCTCCTCAGTAATATTTACATGACCGGGAAGTGTCCAGAGAAGTGTGTGTGTGTGTGTGTGTGTGTGTGTGAGTGTGTGTAAATGGTTGAAAAAAAAAAAAAAAAAAAGGATGACCAAGCAGAGCCACTATCCTGGCTGCTGCAGCACTCACGTCTACTGCTGGACGTGTCCTGCCCTTTCAGCAGCAGCAGGAGCAGCAGCGGCGGCGGCGACGGCGACGGCGCGGAGTTTGTGCGCGCCAGGCGCCGAGGAGAATAATCTGTTTACAGTGTGCGCGTTGATGGTCATTTTTTATGATGTTGTTTAATCCACAGTGGCGGAGGGAGGGACGTGGGGAAGGGGGAAAGGGGTGGGGGGTGGTGGCGGTGGGTTGTCTAGCAGAGCCCCAGACAAGCTGGCTCCAGTGGCCATCTCTGTAGGCTATAGGCTTCTCTTATTTGAGCAGAGAGACAGGTGTAAATCTCTCCCTGCGATCTTTACTCTGCACTCTCTGCGACACTCACCTGAAGGTAAATAAATGGTTTATGGCCAAGTAAATGAACCACCTCTCTCTCTCTCTCTCTCTCTCTCTCTCTCTCTCTCTCTCTCTCTCTCTCTCTCTCTCTCCTTGTGGGCTTGTGCGCTGAAAGAGAACACCCCCGGAGGCAGTTGTCATTGTCATGAGTTGTACAAGGAAAAGACAACATGACCAGTAAAACGTGGAAATGTTTAAAGTTTAGCGAATAAAAAACACTATTTAATAAAGTTAATAAAGAAATAGAAATATTAAATCACATGTTTAATAATGTATAAATTCATTTGTAAGACAGTTTTATCAGCAAGTAACCTGAACAAAAGTTCTTTCCAAGAAACTTTAAAAAAAAACACAAGCTTTTCTCAAAATTAAAAAACTAAAGTGGAGAGTGCAGACGCAGTTTGAAACTCTTGCATCTAAAACTGATATGTAAATTATAATATGACCATGAATTATAATAAAACACAGCTGTAAATACCGCATTTAGAGTGAGTATTAATATTAATAGTGGTATTTAGCCCACTACAATATATTTACAGCGGAGGTGTCTGGGTGTCTGGATGAATACTCCCGGGCGCATTATTATTTGATACCAAAAGGTGATGTCAATAATCCCAGATCACGTCGCCACATTGTCGTGCGGCACCCCACGTCACGCAAAGTGTGTGTGTTTGTAGTGAGAGAGCAAAGAGAAAGAAAGAGAAAGAGAGAGGGGAGGGGGGCTATTATACCAAAGTTCCGCAAAGTAGGTCTGTGCCACTCTTGATTAGGGATTGTTCCCAAAAGATGGTTGCAGACATGAGATAATGAGGTCCTGTGATAACGCGAGTCTCCTTTAAGTTTTTCCCATGAATCGAGACTGTCGCCAGTCCACAAAACGACACTGTGCATCGGCACCACGCTACTCACTTCTCATTTGTCGAGCACAAAAGCTGATCCACCCCAAATCCGCGCTAACAAACCGGGGCCCGGGAGCAAATCATATAATGTTCAATCATATTCACTTCTCCACTAATTAACTGGAATCCCACCTTATTCTTAAATACAGTGACCAATTAAACTGCCGTGTATGCCAAAGGTCTCAGGGGCCACACTTGGTCGCCAGGAGCATTTGTGAAGGTCTGCGGCTTCACTATAGGCAATGGATCTTATTAGGTGGATGACCTCAGCGAGGAAAGGTTACAGGCTTTTTCACTGCCCTCGGTTGGAAAACTAAGATGTTTCCTAATCGGATTTTAATTGGTTGGTTGGGTGGTTGTTGCTTGTGTCCCTCTCGGTGTGTGCAGTGGGATGAATCTGGTGTTTGTATTTCAGCGCGGATCCACACGAATGGAAAGTATGAAAGGAGACTGATAGATAGAGTGAAGTCTTATTTTTATGAACTTTTATATCACTGTGGGATTTCATATACAGAGGGAAATTCAACAGGTGTTAACGGCATCTGTTGTAGGCTTCTAAATATTCATTTTGTCCATCATTTTTACACAGTCGGTTTTAACTACATCCTCAAACACTCTGGAAATAGCCTCTTTGTTCCACTTTCAAAACATATAGTGGACTAAAATGAAGCTATGAAAGCGGCCATAACCACAAATTACCACCAAACTAACACTTAGCCGCAATAAACGGGGCACAATCACTTTTCTTTACTTTTTTTACTCAAAAAACATGCACGGGCTACCTCTTTTTTCTGCAAGCAGTTGCACAAATTCAGCCTCTTTTGTTGCATTATTCGAGGTTGCTGCAGAATCCTATAAGCTAAGCCAACCAGGTTCAGCTTACGTTCAAATACTCCCCATCATTACCAGCCAAAAAAATGTCTTTATGCAAAACATCTGTAGGGGATTCAACAAATGAAAGCACAACTCCTAACCGCATCCTACTTATTTTTGATTTTCATGTGGTTTTCGTGTATTGTCTAACTTGGTAAATACGACCGGTCTCATATTTCAAATGTCACAAGTCTCTGACGACTTGCAATTTGAACATGAAAAAGCAGCAAAGGCAAACAGCTAGTAAAAAAAAAAGGAAAGAAAAAAAGTGGCTCCAAAGCTGTCTAACTCGAGTCACATTTAACTCATAATACAGCTAAAGAAAGGAACTTTTTTATTCCACCTCTGCGGATGTAGCTCAGTGCAGACTATATGATGGTAAACTGGTAGTTTAATGTCAAACATAATACACTATTAGGGCTAACTGGTGGCTTTTCAACTCACACACGCTCCTATCAGTGCGCACCGAGCCAGATAAACCTGTTGACGCACAACACCAGTGGCTACATTACACACCACCAAGCAAAAAGACAACTAAATCTGTCTCCAGTGTAAACACAAAGTAAGTTCAAACATTATTGAAATGAGCCTGTTCAAATTTTGACTTTAGTCCAAGGTAGAAATTTCCAGTCCTGCTACCAGGGGCAGACTGAAGAGATTTGTTTCCAGAGTTACCAAATAAAATACTACTTTTATTTTGAAAGTGACAAAGCGTTTGCACAAAACAGTAATTTACTCTTAAAATGTATTAAGCATTTGCAAATATTAAAATAGGCAGAGTATGAATATGAGTTTATTTTTTATGTTATTGTGATTCAGTAATCTGGAGAAAATGTGCATCTCTCTGCAAACAACTCCATGCGAGGCTCCATACCCAGAGGAGTTTTCCGCAAACATTTACAAGGCGTAATGGCTTCAACAGTTAATAGAGGGATCCATCCATTGCGCAGAGAAGCATGTGGGAGATTCAATTGACCGCACTCAACTTTGCCGCCGCTTGAGCTTGCCGCATACACTTCAAATTGTTGTTCTCGCTACTGACAAAACCGTTAATTCACCCAGAAACGGGAGGTCAAGTTTCAGCAGGAGCAAGAGACAGAGAAAAAGAGAGAGAGAGAGAGAGAGAGAGAGAGAGAGAGAGAGAGAGAGAAAAGAAAGTAGCCAACAACTTACAGGAACATTTGTTTCAAACCGCAAAGGTTTCTACACATAAAGAGCTTCCATGTGCCCTGAGCTCTCCTAAAATATTCACCGAGCATCATAAACATTTAACACCTGTTGCTTGTATTTATTAGTGTGCCTGAAAAAAAAATAGGTCTGGATGTTACTGAATCAAATGAGACAGGTAAGTTGGGACTAGTAATATTTTAAAATGTATGGATTCCCACAGAAAAATGTCTGAAAACATGTCTGTTCTGTTAAATAGAAACAGTGGGAAGAATCTGACAACAAATTTGGCAGTTGCCATTTTGAAAGAGAATAAAAATTCACCTACACTCATATTTAAAAGTGAAAATACAGGGTAAATACTGGGTTTGCTGTATTTGAAAGATAACTAGATTTTTCATTTCATGTGTGATACAAATTGATCACTGTTTTACAGGAAAGTGGAATTTCTTTTCCTCAAAGTCCCCAAAATTTTCTGAACTGACAGAAATCATAATCTACCTCTTAATAAACTACAGCACGTGTTACCGCTGCATTAAAAAGTGACAACACATGTAAAAAAAAATAAATAAGTGCATGTTATGTGAGTCTTTGCCGTTTGTAATTCTTTAGCTGTTGCTTCACCTAAACAGACTAAAACAAAAATCTAGTGGGATGAGGTTCAGTGAAATCCGCACTGAAAGGGGTGGATTATGGGCTCAGGCCTGCACACAGCACCTGCGGGGAGTGGCTGGAGAATCCTTGTCAAAAAATAACCCAGAAAAGCTTATCCCAGCAGGTCTGCAGCAAGGTTCAACAGGGGAAAAAATGACTGTCTACCTGAGGCTCAAATCCAGAAAGAGCTGGCTCACCTCGCGGGGGAACTGACACCTAAGTGAGTTTTTACAAGGTCATTTAGGGATGGGGTGGACTGCTGTTTATGTAGCATAACTGTGCTGCAAAATTCCTTAGCTGTATTTAAGGAGCTCCCCTTGAAGCCACAGTCCAGGCTATGATGTGGTTATATCTGTGAGCATAAGCATGATGCCTGAAACCTCCTTATTTCCTATTGAATGTCTAGCACAGTACTTACCATGGATTTACTTTAAAGATTGGTATTGCACTTGATCCTTTTACCTCAATCACCACCCCCAGTAACAAACTGTCTGATTGTGGGGCAGAGAGACATAAAAGACATGTATTCAACCGTCCCGTCAGTGGAAATCAGTGCTGGTTTCTTTTACCCAGCCTTTCAGACTGCAATGGCACTTGCTTTTCCGCCTATGGTTTTCCATTTCAAAGCCCTCTGTCTCCATGTAAATACCAAAACACAGTAATCCAATCTGACCCCATTGCAAATTTTCCAGAAACTATTGGGGGGTAGTGGGGTTGACATGAGCCACACACTTATCCCACTTAACCTCTAGAGAGAAGCCACCCTAACCCCTTAGCCCAAGATTCCCTCGGTGGAGGAATGCACCGCTTTATACCGCTCTCCTCTTAAAAAGCACTGGGTCTTGAGGTTGGGCTCAATGGCAAAACCTTGTAACTTCGTGAGACGGTAAAGTCAAAGCAGCACAAAGCCGATGCCAATGATGGGAAAGCTAAATGGGCAGCAGATACCCACATTAGGGCACCTCCCTGCCCACTGCACCATGTAAACCTAAATACTTTTTGATTCCAACGCAAAATAGTCCCCTAACTGATGCCTCTCATGAACATAGCGGGAACATATTTATACTGTGCTAACTTGATGACAAATAACCTGAGGATTTTTCTGTTTCCCATTTACCATTGTTTGCTTTTTAGCATGCAAAACTGGTTTCAGTAAGATTCCCAGCACTCGGAATATAAGGGGAAAGATGCTTATCTCCCATGTTGGCAAGTGGTGGCACGTAAGGCAAGCTAAAGACTTCTGACACATGGTCCACATCTGAGGCATTTACCACGAGCATCTTGATCACACAGCTTGTAGCTGCAGAGAAAGCCTGCCGGCTGTTTATGGGGTTGAGCAGACAAATCCCCTGCATTATGCTCTACAGGTGATGCATGCCACTAGTCTGGTTTGTTGTAACAGTGCTGCGTACAATCTACCTTTGAAAAGCAGCTGCTCGACCCCTTCCTCTATTCTACAGCAACAGGTGATAATGACCATAGCTTGTTTTACATGGATAAGAACGATTAGGCAGGTGTTTAGTGGGCTCCTGGCCCCACAATGCAATGCAAACTGATTAATTTAACTGACGATTTCTGACTTAAATATGTTTTATAAAAGTTTATAATATTGATATTCAGGATGTGCAGCTATAAAATAATTGCCCAGTCACATTTCAGTACTAATTTCTGATCATGTAGAGCTTCAAAATAACTTATGAATTCTCAGCTTTGACATTGATCTTCCATTACTTGTGCCAATCATTTTATGAATGAATGAATCAGCTTATTCTTTAAGCTTTGTGTCATGTCACTGTCTGTTGTTTATGGAGATTAAGATCAGGGCCTTTTAGCATCAGTTTTGCCTTATTTAGATGATGAATCAAAAGCTATTTTTCAGATATCAATCAGCTCCACCTTGACTATTTGGTAACAAGTTAAAAGTTATGAGCTCGCCTCACTGCTGATGAACAACCTCAACCGAAGCAAACATCTCCCCAGCACAACCACCATTTTCCCTGTCAATCAGTAGTCAATGGGCTGCCATCAATAAGCACATCCCCTAATTAACTAAAATTGTTTTTCATCAATACCTATAACTTGCCAGTGAGGGAATTGATGAGAGCAAGGGTTGACTTGACTAAAAATGCCTGACAGGGACAATTCATCAACAGGTAGTAGAGTTTATCATTCCTCCAGCCAATTGACTAAAACACGCGTGTGATTCCGAAAAGTGCATTTTACAATCTGCACCCTTTTCGGGGGGCAATACGGCCTCAACGGATCGATTTTAGCCCCACCTAGATCTTTGAGGTAAATGGTTCGCATTTAGAAAGTCATTACGCTGTCAATTGAAAGTCTCCCCCTCCACTTCATGTCAAGATGGTCGTAACGAAGTTTGGAGTCATTAGAGTAGTTGAATATACTAATCTTGTGATGTTTCCTTTCCCTATCATGTTGTGTTAAGGCTGATGACTCTCACCAGACAATCTCCTCCATTCAGGAGCGGTGCCACCAAGTCTGTCCTTGCTTATCATTAACAATCTGCAAATAAACAGGACAGCATACATTACATCACTTGCAGCTCAGTGATCAATTCCAGGAATGTCTTTGAAGCTTTGCTTAATGAACCTACACAGTATAGCTGTTGTGTGTAGTCAGGGCATTGATGCTTCATAACCCGTGATTTTAATGTAATTTTTCTTCATTGATAATATTGGAGGGATAGTAAAGGAGGTAAGTAGTAATAAGAATATTCAATAAAAACATATAGTAGTCACAGTCAGACTTAATGTGACTGCAGAACCATGTGAAAGGGCCTGCTTTTCCACTTAAATGCTAATGTCTTATAGCACGTTCTTCAAGTCCAGCTCCTGCAAATTGTGCGCACCATACTGCATGATGATTTTTTTTTTTTTTTTTTTTTTTTTTTTTTTAACACATCAGGCAGGTTAAAAAACCTCAAGCTGTTGCCCCTGGGCTGTCAGAAGTCACCCACCCACATGGAGTGAGAAATTTTAGAGCCTGTCTAGTCAAATATACTGCCCCTTTTGATTTTGATATGTGTGATCTCCATAGATGTATAAAAGGGAAGCGCTGACAAAGTTGGCTTCATCAATCAGCAGTGTCAGCTCAGACCTTTTTATAGCCTCTTGGAGTCCCTGAGAGCCCTAACCCTGTAAAAGTTTATATAGTGTATTGACCATTCTCTACTTGCTTAGCTAATGAAGCCAGCTTGGCCACAGAGACTGAGAGGTTGCCGCCGTGTCAACACTGCTTCCTATTTGATGACACCTTCTGCTAAATTGAAATGTGCTGCTAATGGGGGTGAGTGTTTAAAGAAGAATAAGCCCTGGTAATTGACACAGGCCTGACCTCATTCACACAAAGAAGAACGATGGAAGGCCCCCGCGTAGTGCTGGTGGGGAGAAGGGCATCTTCAGTTTGGGTTGTATGTATGCTCTAGCGTTGTTGATGCTGCTGTGGCTTATCAACAGCTATTACATTTGTTTTCTCTAGCAAATCAATAACATGCAACACAAAAAAACAAATATCCTTGTGTGTCTACCCCAGGGAATATAATGTATATGCATGCAGGCACGGCACGGCACACACACACCACACACACACACACACACAGGAAGGGGCAGTTTTCTAAGACAACACCTTGTCATCTAGCCAAATCTAAGATGAAGAGGGCACTGTGACAAGTAGAACTCGCACCATGATTGACAGCAATTAAGCTGCAGTGAAGAAAACCTGCAAAACATGTCAGCAGTGCACTAATACTCGCATGCATGAGCATTCAGTTGAAGTTAAGTGAGTTTCTGATGGCTCCCAATATGAGCCCTGAGGCGTTTACGGACTATTTTAAGCTCCAAAACAATACATGATACGGGCTTCTATAAAACAACGTGCAACAAGTACATCACACGTTTCAATACCAGAGGAACAGATGAGAATTGTGACCACTTAGCACATGCATTAACACTGAACGAGTGATGCATAAATACGTGAAGAGGGGACATGTTGACATGATTCAATACAGGCCTTTCGCTTCTTTTGTGAGAAAATTCGCTCTGCATGGGCGCCCTCAAGGACTTTGAGATCCACGACCGCTTCGGGTCCCCGCCTGGATCGACGGAGACAGACAATTGACTGAGAATTGATGGTCAATGTTTATCCAAGGTGGCTGACTGGCCACGGCTCTCTAGTTTACTTGCGAATTTGTGGTTAAATAGCATTTTAGAGAGCACTAGCCTGGCTTGGTCTGGGGTGCACATCTTTTTAGACGCTTTGCAGTGAAGCAATATTATTGCACCCAAAAGTGAGCCACTGCACACTTCTACTTGGTGTTTTGGCTAAATATATCTAGTCCATAACCTTCATACATATTCACAGCTTAAACAGTAGTAATTATGCGACTGTACAGGTTTCAGTATTAGAGAAATAAAGAAACTGTTATATACAGCTGTAACCCACTTCACAAAAGCGAAAACTCTTGCTCAGATAGAAACAAAAAATTAGCCTTGTATTATCAATAACACCTACTTTGGCGCAGTCTGTGCAAATGTCACTTTGTAGACAGGGACTACAAACTGAATTGTTTCCCAGGGGCAGTCGTGCCGGGAAATCGTGCTATATTTAACAACAGAATTGATTGCTATAATTCAAAACACAGACGTTTTGATACAAGAACTGATAACGAAAACACACCAGTGGAACACACATCCCTCACAGACTCATCTTCCTCCCTTCTGCTCGTTTCCGTGACGATCAGGCTTGCTTTAATTCAAGATAAACTTATAAAATGCTTTCTTTCTTTCCTTCCCCCCCGTCTCTCTCTCAAATCAAAATGAAAATATTCACTACAGCTAAAGAACGGTTTGCACACTCGTCCAAAAGGCTTCATCAGCTCTTCATGTTTCATCAATAGGAAGATAGGAAACACACTTCCACACAGTATTCACAGCGGACTTCACTTACTCTGACTCAATATCCAAATTTAGGCAGGAGAGGAAAAGTAGGAATGAAGATATAATAGTACAGTGTACGCCTATGTCTAAATATCCAATACAAATAAAATAATAAATAAACCTTTTATCCACAAGCAATCTGAGAGAAATTTTATAAAATAATCTGCTGTAAATATAATAATAAACTTGATGTTTCAGCGGCGTCATAACATTGTTATTAACATTACATGAACTTATCATCGAGCGCCTCATCCCGTCATCCGCTCATATTTTCCTGAGCTATGATTTCAAAGGAGGATGTTACAGGAAATGTTCGGACTGATTTTCGGCGATGTGAAATATCTTGGGGTGGGCCATCAGGACGGCGAATTGTAAGCTGTTAAATATATATATATATATTATTATGAATGAATTAAATTGCATTCGCGACATTCAGAGTATATGACTATACGACTGTGCAATGGGGACAGTCAGAGGGAAGTCAACAGCCCAGCAGATCACAACATCTCGTCGACAAAGCAAGCCGGTTCCCCGGCTTGGCTTGGCTTGTCTGCTCCCTCTCTCTTCCCTTCGCTGGGGCTTCACACACCGACCGACCGACCGATAGCGCAACTTCTATAACGATGTTGACATATTCACACAACACTGGCTGAGGCAGGGTGGTGTTTCACGGCAAAGCCCTTTTGAGTTTCCAAACACCTTTTTATAAGTCTGAAGTCTGTCCCCTCCACCGGACCTGTTAAAACCACGCCTACGCAGCCACACAATTGGTCCGAAAGCGTCAAAGAGCCAATCAAACGCAGCGCTGCTGCTCGTAACATGCAGCACATCCATACAGTATGAAGCCCTATGGGCCACAGAGGCGCTAGGAAAATCACGGAGCTGGGACCTTACCACCTCTCTCTCTCCTCGCTCGCTCTCGCTCTCGCTCTCTCCCTGGCCGTCAGCGGACTCCTTTCTCTGCACACGTCTTTCTCTGAAATGTGTGTGTGCGCGAAAGAGAGAGGAGGAATAAAGTGTGTGTGTGCGCGCGAGGGTGCATGTCCGGAGCAAGTAAAGGCAGGGGGATTATTCGGCGCTATCGAAATATTTCAACACGTCGCCCTCGCTGCAGGACTGAAGCCAATAAGAGGGAACGCATTTTAACAGGAATGCCGATATTGTAAACAGCAGCAAGAGGAGAAAGAATGCGCCGCAGTCAATTAAGTGACTCACCCGAGTTGGTTTAATTCGACTAATGTCCGCGAGCCAGCGAGACACGGAAAGGTGTCCGATGCGCGTCAAACTCTGAAGAAAATCGGTCTCGCAGCACTCCTGAAGATTAATGGAGAACATTTTCACTTTTCTCTGTGCAGAGTTTTGATCAAAAAATTTCAACAGAGGACTGTAGAGATTTCGCAGCAACTCGTGAAAAAAGTGGATGCTTATTTCTACAGTTGAAAGTGGGATTTCCAAAGCTTTCCAACTTCAGATTTGTTATTTTTTCTTCTTTTTTAAAATTTGTTTTCATTTGCTCCTCTCGCACGCAGGCTTCACTGTTGTTAGAAATACTGTTTCACATCCCAACCAGTCGTCTACATTTGTTGCCAGCCCTTGAATGAACTTCCTGATGAGAGATCCAGTCATACAGGGATCAAGTATGGCATATCATCCGTTTATACCTCACCGGGGTCCGGAATTTGCCATGAGTGCAATGCTGGGTCACCAGCCTCCTTTCTTTCCGGCATTGGCTCTCCCTCCCAGCGGCTCCCTCTCTCTGCCGGGCGCCCTGGGAAAGCCGATCATGGACCAGCTGATGGGAGCCGCGGAGACCGGCCTCCACTTCTCCTCGCTGGGGCATCAAGCCGCGGCCGCCCACCTCAGGCCTCTCAAGACTCTGGAGCCTGAGGAGGAGGTGGAGGACGACCCTAAAGTTCACCTGGAAGCCAAGGAGCTTTGGGAACTCTTCCACAAGAGAGGCACTGAGATGGTGATCACAAAATCCGGAAGGTGAAATAGCTTTTTTTGTGTGTGTGTGTGTGTGTCTGTGTGTGTGCGTGTGTGTATGTGTGTGTGCGTGCGTGCGTGTGTGTTCATCCCAAAAATATAACACATTATCCGCAAGGCAGAAGCCCTGTGGTGCGTGCTAATAACTTATGATGGACGGATTTGATATTATACATAGATACATATAGGTACATATTTATACACGTGCCACTTGGAGTTTCATCTCTACAGTTCATCTGGATAAGACCTTTATTTCATGTAACGCTCTCGAGCCTTCCTCTTAGTCTAATTTGAATGAATTAAACTTACAGTGGAGCATAATCGTCCCACAAATGTTACCCACTTTTATTACACGACGACCACATGACCACATAAAACCATGTCCCAAAAATAATCTGGGCGTGTATATATATATATATATATATATATATATATATATATATATATATATATATATATATATATATATATATATATACTGAGACTAACATGTGGGTTTCCTGTGTGTTCACACAACCTGCAAAGTCAGAGGTCTGTGGCAAACTGCTTCCAAACGTAATGCTGGGAAATCGGTTGTTATACCTCGATTATTATTTTGTAAAATAAAAAGAGCTTAAGGTCTGTAGCTGCTGTGTTGTTCATATTAAGCACTACGATTACAGTAGCTTTCAGCTTCTTGGATCTATAGGCTGCAAATTTCCTCATATAAAAAAATCTGGTTTTGCTTAATCCCGTTGTTAATTTTCACGCCCGGTTTGTGAACCCTTTACGTTGACGGATTAATCCATAGAAATGTCAACTCTGTGTGAGTGTGTGGAGCTCTGGCTAAATTATTTTCGTCATCACTACAGTGACAGTATATACAAAGATGGCTGCTCTGTGTGCGTGTGTGTGTGTGTGTGTGTGTGTGTGTGTGTGTGTGTGTGTGTGTAGGCCTTTCGAGGCATTAAAAATCAAGGCACCATCTATGTGGCTTTAACATTATCTTAATCGGGGATATAGTAGAGAAAGAACGTTTCTGCAGAGTTTATTCTTAATTCGCGGGACAGTTCTTCATACACACGTTCTCGGCTGACTTGTCTGTAGCAGATAAATTAGGAGCAAGCTGTAGAGGCTACATCACTGAACTTATCGAACTCATTTAACGCACTTTAAGATCGCGTTAAGATTAAAATCGTGTATTTATGTCTGGCTAAAATATTAGTCTTATGATTATATTGTTGATTTTTTTTTTTTATCCAGAGTTTTTATTTGCCACCACAGCCAGTGCTTATCATTTGTTCCCCCTCCCCCTGTCACAGGCGGATGTTCCCCCCGTTCAAAGTGAGGTGCACCGGTCTGGACAAGAAGGCCAAATATATTCTCTTGATGGACATAGTTGCAGCCGACGACTGCAGGTACAAATTTCATAACTCCCGCTGGATGGTGGCGGGAAAGGCCGACCCCGAAATGCCAAAGAGGATGTACATTCACCCGGACAGTCCGGCTACTGGTGAACAGTGGATGTCAAAAGTCGTCAATTTTCACAAACTCAAGCTGACAAACAACATCTCCGACAAGCATGGATTTGTAAGTTCAACTAATGTATGTCAATTTTCCTATTTATCAACATACCCCCTTTTAGTACCCACGTGTTAGAATTTTACATTTTGATGTTTTTATTTATTTGCAGTCAATTTTATATAAGCACAGGAAGTCCCATGAGATTGAAGATGGATTTTTTTTTAGTTTTTAAAAATTAAAAATAAGCCTTTAAATGTCATTATCTTGAGATAATCTTTTACTACAACTGCATATGTGTAATTATTAATCAAGACAATTAAGTGTGTATCTGTATAGACATCCTTGGATTTAGCCATATTGTGTAAAAGCTTTACTGAACTGATCTTCCATCAAAAGTCATTCTCTGGATATTTAGAAAATTATTTCCAACACAGAATTATTTATTAGATTAATGATTTTCCTGGTGATTTCTGATTTAATGTTTTAAGAGTGTGTGTAACGTAACAACGATCACAAACGTCAGTGTGATATAAATGTTGAGCTAATTTTTTAAATTATTTTTATTTTATTTTTTATTTTTTCTGGTTGTGTGTTGCAGACCATTCTTAACTCGATGCACAAATATCAGCCTCGGTTTCACATCGTGAGGGCCAACGATATCCTCAAACTCCCGTACAGTACCTTCAGGACTTACGTTTTCCCCGAAACAGATTTCATTGCCGTGACCGCTTATCAAAATGACAAGGTAAGGACGATTGCAGGCTCGCTATATGCAAGAATATTATTATCATTATTTCAAAATTAAGGTAGCTTCTGTTATCGCGCTCGCCCCCTGTGAGACCCGCTCCCCTCTCCGTCCTTCATGCACTGCACCATTTTGTTGTCATAAAATATGAAAGATGTCGTATTTGTTTGAGTGGAGTATCGTGGGGTGGGTTGGGTGGGGGTTCGGTGGGGGGGGGGGGGGGGGTTGTAGCGAGTATAAGTGCCATTTTCACCAGTCTGGTAGCAAATTAATAATTCTGAGGAATGTTACACAGGTTATCTTCCTTTTATTTAATCACGTGGAAAGGATTTGGCACAGACCCAGTCTCTCTCTCTCCCCTCTCTTTCTGTGTGTGTGTGTGTGTGCACGCGCGCGCGCGAAACTAAAAGGGCTGGGGGTTGAGAAATGAGAAAAAGAAGAGGGGCAACACTGTACGGTTGAATGGAGAAAAAGAAAAAATAAGAAGGGGGAGGTGGGGGAGTGGGAGGGGGCATTTTAGTTGTGTCAGACTGAGCTGCATGGTAACATTTTATTCTCTGTAAGACATAAAAAAAATAATGAAAATCATCTCCTCTGTCCCTTTGATATAGTTGGGGGAAACGATGGCACCACCTCCCCACTCTCATGTGCAGTGGTGAGACTGCAGGAGATGGGGAGGAAGTGGTGTGGGAGTAAAAGTTTTGCAAAAGTTTATACAGGGAAAAAAAAATCCCCAGCATATTTCACTGTCATGGAAAAACGTGCCAAAATAAGGACTAGTGCGCTCTGTGTGCGCGCGCGCGCTGGTGTGTTTTGTTTTTATCTGTGGAACATTGTAGTTTTACCCTGTTGAGACAGTAATACTTCCACACAAAGGCCCTAGCTTTTTTTTTTTGGGGGGGGGGGGGGGGGCTTCACCTGTAGCTATAATGGGGAATTTTTTGGTTGTTAATATTTACCCGTAATTTTGATTATTTCAGATAACGCAGCTGAAAATCGACCATAATCCATTTGCCAAAGGATTCCGTGACACGGGCAATGGAAGACGAGAAAAGAGGTAAGACAGAGCGGGGGAGAAAGTGCATTGGGGGAAAAAGGAGAAAAAAAAACTTCTGATGTCTTAAGATTTATACATGCAGACAGACAGTGATCTCGGTGGATTAAACCCGCGTCACAGCGTCCACATTAACCCGCAGGGAGTCTGGCTCTTCACAGCTTCTAATCAAATACCTTAATAGGCTGAAGTTCACTGTAATTTTTAAGCCTTGTGGAAGAGAGGAGCTTTCACCTGCCATTTTCATTTGCTGATTAATATTTTGAATTCTACTTTTTTTTTTCTTTTTTTTTTTTTGCTAAAACCTCACCCTTGTGTTAAAAATGGGCATTGTTGACTAAAAAAGATGTAGATACAGGGGCCTGCTAAAGCAGTGGCACTGTAGGGGATTTCGTGTTCTCACCTGCCGCCTGGGTGAGGCAGTCCTATAGTGAGGAGCCTCTGGTCTCCAGCCTAAATAAGCTTCCATATAACCACTCATCCCGCCGCAGATATTGTTTCTGACCTGCAGAGCTGTGACCAAGCACCTATAATAACCTGAGTACTCCCCCCACCCCCACCCCCTGCACAGGAAACAGCTGGCTCTGCAATCCATGCGTTCATACGAGGAGCAGCAGAAAAAGGAGAACGGGGCTTCAGACGACTCCTCTGGAGAGCAGGCTTCCTTTAAGTGCTTCGGCCAGGCCTCGTCCCCTGCCGTGTCTACCGTGGGCCCCCCGCACCTGAAAGGTATGGGCTGGCAGACCCCACACTCGGTCACACAAAGCCGTGTGTAAAAGTCGTAAAAATTTCTATTGTGGCAAGAATTTTTACGAGGTACGTGTAATGTGTAGAATAAGAGCAAACTTTATGAATGTCAAGTAGTAGTTACAGCCAATGAACAGCTTTTAATATCAGCTATTCAGCCCAGGCACTGTGGGAAAATTGATGGAGCAGTCCTTTCCTTAGTCTTATTGAGATTAAATAAAAATCATGGAAAATGAATATGCTCACTAAGTGATGAGACAATTATCTGTCCAGACGCAACAACACAGTCTGCTCCACAAATCATTTTAGGTTTATCTGCAAAGAAATGCAGAATAAAAATATATTTTAAAACTACAGCCATTAGTGATCAATCAAAATATCACTGGAAACAACAGGAAATAAACATTATAGATGTTTTATTATTGAACTGACTCAGTTCTTCATACTGGTCACTAATGTGGAATCCTAAATAAGTGACCTGCAGGTCAATTTCTTATTCCACCTGTGGGAGCCACCTGCAATATGGCGGTTACTCCTTTCATGATTCACCAGTTTGCAGAAAGGCAACTGATATTCTACTCCTCCTCCTACTTGTGCAGATTTCTGCGACAGCGATGAGGACAGCGACGATGAGAGCAAAGATGGACACATCAAAGACGGCCCAGACTCCAGCAAGATCTCCACGACCACGGAGGACGGGAAGGATCACGAGGCGAGCCCAGCTAAGGGGAACCCCTTCAGTAACAGTGACTCTACCAGCAGGATCCGCGACAGCGGCCCTAGGACTGAGAGAAGCCAGGCAGACTCGCGGCAGAGCCCCATCACCGTCATCTCCAGTACCACCCGCTCTGGAGAAGACCTCAAGAGCCCGACCCTGGACCAGCCCAAAACGGACGAGTGCAGGTCAATAGGCAAGGACAGCTTCATGCCTTTGACTGTTCAGACTGACAGCGCGCACATGGGCCACAGCCACTTGCATAATTTTGGATTTCCAACAGGTCTGACAGGACAACAGTTTTTCAATCACTTGGGGAGCGCGCACCCGTTTCTCTTGCACCCTGGTCAGTTCAACATGGGAGGCGCGTTCTCAAACATGGCCGCGGGCATGGGGCCACTATTGGCAGCCGTGTCCACGGGAGGGGTGAGCACCATGGACACGACTAGCATGGCATCATCGCCGCAAAGCTTGACGGGAGCGCCAGGCCTGCCCTTTCATCTGCAGCAACATGTCTTGGCATCACAGGTAAAACCAGTTTTCTTCGACCTATACTCGCAGCCTTGCGTAAAGCACGTTTGGTTAGATGGTAGCCTACAGCAGACTATAGGCCTCGGAGGCCTATATGCCAGATTTGATATGTCTAATACAGAGACGCATTCACTGCTCCCCCATCATCTCCTTTAGGCCGTGTGTGTGTGTGTGTGTGTGTGTGTTTAAACGTAAGTGTTAGAAAGGAAGAGAGGGTGTGGATGTGTTTGCACGCGTGCGTCTTTGCGCGCGTTTATTTGTTTTTGTTTTATTGCCAAATAGGCTAGCATTCAGAGTAAAGTTTGACTATTAGAGACTGCGGTTTATTATCTTTCTCCTCTACCTTGGCTTTGATTTTACAGATATTAGCCTGACAAACATTCATCAAGGAAAACAGAGAGAGTCAGAGGCCTCACTGCAACAGCAAGAGGTGTTAGGCAATCTTTTTGATATGAGCTCATTAAGTGTGCTTTAGAGCCACAATGACGAGTATTAAAATGCCTCATTGGCTCAGAGAGGCAAACAACATTATGTTTTAATAGACAACAAATTTGTCTTTTCTCCATTTATTGTCAAAACAAAAGCTGCAGCTGCAACTTCCCTCGTTTGATTGCAGCATAAGGTATTAGGGATTTTTTTTAATTTGCATCACAAATTCTTGAAAAAGAACCAAAGTTGTTTACACGCTGGGATGTAAAGCTTTGCTGCAGGATTTTTTTTTTTTTTTTTTTTTTTTTTTTTTTTTTTTTTGTTAGGACCGGATCTGTGGAGGGGGAAAAACCTGTGTGAATGAAAGCATTGAAGGCACAACAGACCAAGTTTTTGTTGTCCTTAAGCTGTCTGACGGTGTCATTAGCTTTGTAACGATGCATCACTAACGTTATTATGTATGGCAAAAAAAAATCTTTACTGAGGACAGTGAAAGTAAAGCACAGGAAATGCCCCAAGCTCTTACTTTCACGTCTGGTACAACAGTTTATCACCATGCATAGCCGCTCTATTCGCCCCCCCTCCCCCGCGCGCTTTGTGTGTTTTTATAGTATACCCAAGTGTCTGCACTGTGTGATAGTATTAGGTGTCTCACGCTCAGCTTCTTCGTTTCCCCACAGGGCCTTGCCATGTCTCCCTTTGGCAGTCTGTTCCCCTATCCCTACACGTACATGGCAGCAGCCGCGGCAGCCTCGTCCGCCGCCTCCTCATCGGTGCACCGACACCCCTTCCTGAACGCGGTGCGCCCCCGACTCAGGTACAGCCCCTACTCCCTCCCCATGACGGTACCGGACAGCACCCTGCTCACCACCGCCATGCCCTCCATGACCGGCGGCGGCGGAGGAGGAGGAGTAGGCGGCGGCAGCACCGAGCTGAAAGGAGGGGACGGCATCGTCCCGGCCAGCCCGGTGTCTGGCGTCACCCTGGATTCCACATCGGAGGTGACCAGTCACTCGTCCACCATATCCTCCGGCTCGGTTTCCATGTCCCCAAAGACTTGCACGGAGAAAGACGCCGCTAATGAGCTGCAGAGCATCCAGCGCCTGGTCAGTGGACTCGACTCAAATCAGGACAGGCCACGGAGCGGGTCCCCCTGAGGACTTTTTCCTCCTCCTCCTCCTTCTTCTCCTTCTTCTTTTTTAAACACACCACCTGCTTCTCGTTTCGTTGTTGTCATGAAAAGTGAAAAGTGTTGACGGTGAGGACGACATTATGAGTAGGGAGATAAACTCTCATAGAATCACGCAGGTTTTAAAAAGGAAAAACAAAAAAAAAAAAAAAAAACATGAACTGTTGGACGTTTTAGTTTCTGAAATGCACTTTGGTTAATACACATCTGATATGTATATGTTTCTCCTTTTTCCTCTTGTCTCTCTTTTTTTTTTTTTTTTTTTTTTTTTTTTGTTAAATTAAACCACACTTTTATCCTGTCATTTGAATACCGTACAAGTATTGAAACTGAAAAAAAGCTGGCATGGGTGTGACTTACAGATTTAGGAGAAGTTGCTGCTGTGTCCTGTCTCCTAACGTTATTGTACACGAGGAGAAATGTGTGTTTTTTTTTTAATATGCACTCTGAATTGATTTGACTTATTTGAATTCACTACCGTTAAATCTACCTTTAAAAAAAAGACTGCTGTATTTTGTTGTACATTATTAATTCACAGATTGGCCAAACGTTGCATGCCCCCCCCAACAAATGTTATTTGAAATACTAAAAATTGAAAGGAAAAATATGGATAACATTCTGTCTTTGAATAGAATTAACACACGCCCTTTAATTAGGTTACCATTATTTTTTAAAAGCAAATTAGTTTTTCCTCATGCCATTTAAAAATCAGAACTGGCCTATGACTGGTGCTCCGGGACAAAACCATGGCCCCTCCAAGCATGCGGAATTTAGTCCAACTGTCCAACAGGCAAAGGGAAGCAGAAATTTAAAGTAAATACTAAAAAAAAAAGAAAGGTAGTATTGATTATAGGTGTACATAGGGATATATAAAATATTTATGTAATTATTTCATATTGTTATTGCGTGTAAATACAACGGAGTAGTTTGTTTCTAGGGATCTGTTCTTAATTTATTGTCGATATACCTGTGTAAAGATAGTTTGTGGGCTATTATCCTTTTGTTGCCATCTGCATTTATACCCCCCCTCCCCTCTTAAAATATGGACTTATTGCCTCCCTCCCTCCCCCCCATACACCCCCAAATATCCACTGATAGTTACTCACACTCATGTGCCATTGTATTTTCACTTGTTGTCCCCGTGTGTGAAGTGCTACTGTTTAAAAACGAATGAAAAAGCGACAACGCACTGCACCAATGGCTTGAAAAAAATATTCTTTTTTTTTCCTTTTTCTTTTTTTTTTTTTAAGAAGAGCATAAAAGGTGTCGTTGAAGTGTGACAAAAGTGGACTATTTTTTCTGTTATTAAAAATACTTTGCGAACCTGATCGTAAAAGTGCCGCATAATCGAAAAATATGAAGGTTTCTTTTGTGTTTCTTAAGTTGTCAGTGGGTTATGTTGTATTGGAGTTATGTCTAGTTTACAACATCAACATCGTGTTCTTGAAAGTTTCAATAAAATATTGAAATGCCATTTCTTTAAGAGTGTGTCCCTCGCTTGATCCCATTATACATGGGAACTAACAGATATTGTCGCCTTTACAAATATAAATTCTGTTGGTTTTAAGGCTGGCATTAAACCAGACAGCCTAACATCTATCTTTTTTTTTTTTTTTAAGAAAAAAGCTCTAACCAGAGAGCTTCTGCTCGCCTGGAGGTGAGAGAAGTATCTTTGCCCACTTGCTCCACTTCGGTAAGCCCATGTGGAGATATCTCTCTGTGCTCACAGAGTCAAAGACCTCTCAGCTCCAGACATCATACCTGGGATTCCTACCTGGACTTCACGCACTATAACTGAGCGTTTTTTATTGGTCTCATTTGCGTCAATTGCAAGGTAAAATGTGGGGTTAAAGTTGGGAGTTTTTTAATAGTGACGCTTGAGCTATTTTATTCATGAAATTTGCATGGAAGTTTTATCCAAAAGGAAACTGCGCACATGAGGCAATCTGGACAATATTTCTTATTTTGATGTGACTTTTTAAAAAAATCACAGAGACCAAATAGCAACTTGAGGTTGCCCACTAAAAAGTGGTAGTTGCCTTCGTGTCCTGAAATGGATGACTATAAGCTGTTTTAAAGGTTTTCAGGAAAAGACGACTTGACTGACTCTGACACTACTGCCGGGCCTTCACCGCCCAACGAAGGAGCGTTTCTCTCCGCCGGAAAGTCCATGTCATCCCTTGATCACCCTCTCTATTGCACCTCTGGTCATGAGTTTATCAACACCGTATCTTTATTTGTATATTGTCTGGTTAATGTGTAGCGAGCCTGGCGCTGGTGAATAGGTGTAAACATGACACAAGCTGTCTCAATTGGTCTGTCTTATTGCTCACCTGGCGCCTTCGACGGGCATATCTTCCATTTTATTGCACGGAAGGCGACAATGCGTCTGTAATCGTACCGAGGTACGACGCCCCCAAGCGGTTACAGCCGCCCGTTTATCAACCGCGGCGCAGCAAAACAAACCAAAGGACATAATCCAGGGTGAGAACTATGGGGACAGCGATAAAGACCGTCTGACGTGGTCACGCATGCTACTGTAAATTATCTTCATGTGCTGCCTTCTTAATAGCTAATAAAGAAGTAGAGTGATGAGTCTGTTCCACAGGTCTGGCTGCAAATTCAGGTGGGAGAGTACCATGCAAACACATTCAAATTAAAATCACTGCGGCTGATAAACATCCCAGTATGCTTAACAACCCGATGCCAGAGGGAGAGCCACATATATAACTGAAAGAAGTTATGACCAAAGGCCTTAAAATCATATTTGAATGAGGACAAAGAGGAAAAAACCCAATGACACCATGCAGTCATTAAGAACAACAAGCGGCGAGCGCCGAACACGTGTACATACTGTCATTCTGTTACCGTCCTAACACTGCCATATATTCTTCAATATAGAGGCAACTAATTATTATAGCAGCCCAGGCTGTGTGCCAATAAATCAAGGAAACATTAGATGCTGATATCATGAATTCATCTGCGCACCTGCACGGAATTTGTATTTATAATGGCCTCCGCTTGCTGCAGATTTGTTATATTGTTGGATATTTGAGGCTTCGCAGTTTTGACCCCGCTCTCCACCACTCACCATAAAATATTAAACTTTTAAAATCCAAAGTCTGCAGGCCTGAATTTATGACAAGTCTGACGATGGTTGTCAGTGTTTCCTGCACTGGCCCATACTCAAGAGAAGTGGAGTTTAAATGTGGTGGTGGGATGGGGGGGTCAGTCTGACAGGTTTTTTTAACTGTTACTCGAATGTTATGTCACGGATCAGTTGCGCCATCTAGCGGCAGGAAGTCATGAACCAAGTGGGAAAGCTTTTGACTGCTCCTGTTCTCCCCTTTTACAAACTTCACTGTCCCTCGTTTCTCACGTCAGTTTTGACGAAGATAGTCATTGGCTGGACTGTAAAAAAAAATCTAATTCTGATATCTATCCAGTGAAAATAGGTCAACTCTGATGAGGTAATCAGTCTATAATTCTGAGGTCATTTTGAAAAAATAAAGGACATTTCACCAGCAGTATCACCTAAGTACTTTTACAAAAGGTTCAGGTATATGGTGCAGTGTTTTGCATCTAAATGTACGGAACTGTCATGTATGAATGTCTTAAATTTAAACATGAAGTCATTAAAATAGATGTAATTAAACACAGGATGAAACAGGAAAAATATAGCACTGGAGAGAAAGGGGGAAAATAATACATCTTAAAAAAAGTTTTAATTCAACAGAGAGGCAACTCAACTGCAAACAGCTGCTCAAAATGTAAACACTTGAACTAATTATCATAACCTTGATGACAGGCAGAGAGCAGACTGCATGATAATCCTGCAGAAATAGAATCCATCCATTTATATAAAACTGGAATTTTATATTGAGTGAGGTTGAACATAGAGAGGATACTTGCATCTAATATTAATGTTGTAGATGCATCATCGAGTCACATTCCAAGAATATGTCTCAACATGATTTGAGATGTTGCTGAGTGGATCACAAATTAAATTGGAGGCAGTAGGTGTGTCTATGTTTGTGTGTGTGTGAATGGGGGAAGTTGAATTAGGTGCTTTTTATACACTGTTAAACTTAATTTTAGATTCGTGGATGAGTGTTTTCGATTAATTATAAACTGACATAATGAGGGAACAGTGCCCTATAATCGCTGACTAAGACTGCTACTGTCAAGAACAATTAACAGGTTTGACACCTCTCCATTGTTGGACAGTTACAGCAGTATGGCTTTTGTTTTATGAATGAAATATTCGGCAGGTGTGTTAGTCACAAGCAGTCTGTTAACAATGCATCCTTCTCATTATAATCCTACTGTTGGGCAGACAGAGAGGCAGGTTTATGATATTGCGGGTAGATTATTTATACTTACATGCATACAACAACAACAAAAAAAAGGCGTCTGCATTTTGATTTATGCACTTGTTTGTTGAGAACTAATTCCTGCTCTTTCAAACACACCCTTCAACATGCATTTATGTGCATATGTTCATGACTGTAAGTAGACCTAAAAATAAATCCATACTTTTAATTTTTAAAGAAAACTAACTGCAAATACAAAAAGATTAAACTGCTCCATATAAACAATCAGCAGGGTGCTCTGAGGGGTACGCCCATGCAAAACAACCCTGAATAATTATGGGTTGCACACTACACTACACTGTTAGACATATTTTTAGATCTATGGATAAGTGTTTTTTGATGAATTATAAACTGACATAACAAAGGAACAGTGTCTTGTAACCACTGACTAAGACTGCTGTCATTGAGAACAATGAATAGCTGTGATGCTTCTCCATTGTTAGAGTTAAAGCACTATGCTTTTTGTTTTGTGAATGAATGTGTTTAATGCATACAAACATTACATTAACTAATACACACATGGGTTATTTGTCTGAATGTGACCACCATCTAAGTGGCTCCAAGTAAAGATACTGTTTTTGTGTCCTTTCTCATGCACCTCAGAAGAGCAGGGAGAAATGACAATAAAAAAAAACAGGGCAACTTACAGACAGTCAGACAGGTCAAGAATATTATTTCTTTTTCACGTTATTAGTTCTGTTTGTTTTTCTTTACATGAAGGCATCGGTGCATTTAAAATTTCAATCTCCTTTGTCCATTGCTTGACTGTTATGTGAATAATTTTCATTGCTATGGCAGCTTCACATTTCATGATGTGGCAGCGCACTCTAGTGTTCCAAAGAACATCACTACAGGAAAAAACATCTGCATGAACAGATTTTCAGGAGCTGAACTACAGCTTGATTAAACAAAGTCGGATTATTATTGGTGCCTTATTTATTTGCTGTTTTAAAAAATAATTATTTATTATTATTATTGTTTTTTTTTTTTTTGTTACCACTTTGAAAAGCCAGGATCATCTCACAATGGACAGTGGAGGCTTTAGAATTGATAACATATGCAGGTGTAGGGGGACTACACTTCACCACTGACAGGCAGTGTTCCAATGTGTAATTGATAAATGTGTAAACGTATAAAAATATTTTTTTTTAATACAAACATTACTTGGCAAAACTCACTAATGTATGCATGTCAATCTCAAGATCTTGTAAATTTAACAGCAATGTTTTTATTGTTATGGCAATTCCAACCAAATTACTGGCATAAAATAAAGTATTACTCACTCGGACAATTCTGTTATTAAGTTTTTAATATACTCTGAATTTTACATTATTATTGTTGCAAATATTACATTTATTATTATGATTATTATTATGAATTAAATTGTTGTCACTGTCCCTGAAGTGTGATTTCACTTAATTTCAAAAGTTTCAGTGCATAATTTAATATGACTATAATGATCTTTTATCAATTTGGGAGAAATGTAATTATTTAATTTAGAAGTGACCTGCAACTGAATCTCCAGACAACAGACATATGATTTATTTTGGATACGCCTTTTCCAAAACATGGTATCTAATATTGTAGAATGATAACAAAGACGTGTGAGATATTCAGGGTGTTCAGTGTGTGGTTACATAAGGTGTTGCCTGAAGAAAAAAAAGAGAGGCCTGTATGCCAGGACTAAAACCAACATCAAACACAAGGTGATAATGAAACCTGAAGGTTCGAGAGAAGTTGTGGAATGACAGCCTGATTTCTGTCTGTGTGATTGTTGGTTTTAAATGGAACAAGCCCAGGAGGAGCGAATCAGACTTTGGTGTTGTGAGAAGGTGCAGCTCAAAGTATCACTTCTGAGGGTAAAGTTACATTGTTCTGAGACATTTGCAGCTTACCGACATGCCTACATGTCAGTCAATGAAACGTTCTCCATTTCTGTTGCCGTCAGCCCCTAATTCTACTCAGTCATAATGAGCCACCCCGCAGCTGTCGAGGTGTGTTATGGCTTGCTCAAGGACATGATAGTGCAGCAAACTGTCGTAGAATCAGTTGTATGTATCGGATTACAAAATACAGTGGAGAGCATTTTTTCACCTGTGCCACATGATGTCATTTCTACTCAAAACTCAAAATTACATTCGAAATTATTTGTCAGTAGTTTGTCCGTGGATTGACTTTCTCATAAAAGGCCCTTAATGGGTTACAACTATGCAGCTGATTCATGTCATCCTTTCTTGGAATAATTATCCTTCTGTCCTCAGTCCAAGGCTTTCTTTCTCACTTACAAAAGCAAAAATATGGATGCGATTCACGAAGTATTGCCTCAAAGTGCCAAAAATATGGTAAGAAGAAGAAGAAGAATAACAGCAAACGCCTGACCTTTATTGTCAGTTTGTCCTGGATTATTTTGAATGCTATGTGGTGAGGCCAGAATTTTCCACGACATAAATTCAGGCTTTAGTATTCACATTTAATGTAACTAAACTTAACCAACCCTTACTGTGTATTATTCATAATAGCCAAGTATTACATTTGTGATTGGTTTAATACAAGTAATATGTAGTGTTCATAGTATTCAAGTGTGACTTATTATTGTTATTTTTACAGACATCTGGACAAAACGCATAACTTCATGACATGTTTTGTTGATTTTGAGAGGATTTATTCATCAGGAAGTTTTATTGTACATCTTCATGCAATTAGGAGAGCTTTCTCCTCTAGCAGTTTTTGATTTGTGTGGATTCTGATGTTGAATTATTCTAAATATGAAATATAAAATGAATATGCCACATATGAAGATAATTGTTTACCTGTCTTTTGCCAATTTACAGAGCGAGTGAAAGTAGAAACACTGAACCAACGACGATCAAAACAACCCACAAACTTCCAAGTAATCCAGATATCAAATATTAGAATCTCTCCTGAATCTTTCCAATAAATTCCACAATAGCAAGCAGGCTCTCAGCAAAAACAACTGTGAACAAATATGATTTAGAAATAATATAATAAAGAGGGTGATAACATTCCCCTCATTAATTTTACTAGAACTTTTTGACAGTATAGTATATTTACCTGACATCTGTAAACCCAAAAAGCAGACTGCCAGACATATGAGAAAACCAGGCCACATGTGTGGCATGTCGTGTGAGGCATGTTACATTGTTTGCACATGCAAACCCACTGCTACTCTGTTGTCTTACGCTAAATGGGTTCTTTACATGCTTTTCACTCATTGGAGTTTCTTAAATAGCAGCCCAAGTCTAGCCACAGAATCCCTACTTCTAAGAGAAGACATTTAATCTCAACCATCAGCTGGAAGTTTAAATGAGCTGTGGGGAATAGGAGAAGACAGCCAGCTCTCCCTTCACAGGCCTAATAGTCTCCACCATCAGCGGCACTTCATACACAACCGCTGGCTGGCAGATTAGAAAGGAAGGCTCACCACAAAACACAGACAGACGCACGCACCAGTAGACATGCGAGTGGACTCAGACTCATATATGTGCCTCTGTTCAAAGTATACAGAGGACTTGCACAAGTTCTAATATAAACAAAAACATTCACACATGATGACCTTCTTACGGGTGATGCAACAGTCCACACACACGCACTCAGGCTCATTTCCTTTAACACTGTAGGCGGGTGTATAACAGCAGCTTTGGTCGCACCACAGTCATTCTGTCTTTGTAAATTGATATCATTTCCAGGATCTGCTCTTTCTGTAAGAGCTTACTGCTTTCTTTATATACTCTCATCCATCATATATCTGCAGAGAGGGCATAGGGAAAATGCACAATGTCTTCAAGCAGAAAAATCAAAGCATATCACTTGTCACAATGTATGAACACAGGTGGAGCCCTCTATAGGCTTCCACCACACTCCTCTGTCTAGCAGTGCAGTGATTCTCTAGAGACAATCCTGGGGCCCACACACTCTCTGGTTAAGTATAGATACAAAGCCCTGACAGTGAGGGAGCCAAACACAAATAACTGTGATGGCACAGTGGCTCAGTAGACATAACCATGCAATCCCCATCTATGATGGACCAAACCCTTACTTGACAAATGAGGAAGAAATGTTTGAACATCCTAATGACAAAAACATAATTCTTACATGCACTGTCACTACTACTTGGTCTGCAAAATCCATCAACAAGTGGGTAAGGAATGGAAAAATCAGGATTATAACAGGCAGCAGTCAAAACCAACATAACATACAATCACCACAATTTAAAGCACCCATAATCAATAACTTTAACACTGAATCACATCACTGCTTGAATGTGAAAGCTCATACTGATCACATCAGGAGGTGATGCAGATCAAAACAGAGCTAAAAAAACAATGAATGTTGGACTTAGATTCAATAGCTAGCCACAGACATGTCTCCAGATGAATGATAAAGTTTCTCTGTAAGCACCAGATGTGTAAACTAGCAACTGTTTATTAACTAGTTTTACATGTCAATGTGATGATTAATTGGTTCTGCTTCCACTAAGTGGCCAAAAAAAACCCACATCACAGGGGAATAGTTGCTGATTTATATAATTTGATACTTGGAATACTAAGACCATGACAGGGACACAAGGTTGGTAGAGGCAACCTTGTTGTTGCAAAATAAAAGTTACAAAAACGAAGCAAACTGTTTCAACACTTCTGTTTCTCTTGGTTTCACAATTGCTCCCATAATACTGTATAATAAATCCTGGAATTGTCACTGGAACAATGCAAACATGACAAAAAGCAGAGCAACTGCCAATACAGATCACACACTGAAGAAGAAAAAAAAGCACACCCACCCCTGTACCACTACTTCCTGTCCTCTTGCAAAAATGTCTTCTGTTTTGTTTACTTGTTTTATGTTGCAGCGTTTAACTTGTTTCACATGTCTTTGATTTATTGTGAAATGTTGTGTTTTTTGTTTATTTGCTTCATAAAATGACATTATTTCTTAACATTCTAATTTGTGGAATTCTGTGTTTTCAATTCTCTTGATTGTTAAAAATGTAGAGGCTGAACATCTGCTGGGATGTGACTGGGTCACATTTCTCTCTTGGTGATTGAGATGTTTTATTTCCTGTGCGGTTTGTTGTGTTCCTCTGTGTGATTGTGATGTCTGTTCTTTCATCTGGCCTCCTTTTTCCAACCACTTCACTAGTTATGTCACTATGAACCACCTCATAACTGCTGCACATTTTGGGATTGCTTCATACTCTTCATACATTCTACCATAGCATGGCAACCATAACTCTAACACTAACCGCTTCAGTAAAATAAGATCTTCCGTTCCTTGGTAAGCACAAGCATCACAAGAGTTAAGGCTGCAGTAAAGTGCTACTTCCTGTTTCCTCCCAGAAATCCAGATACGATTCTGCAAGTTGTCGTCTGAATTCATGAAACTTTCGTCTGGAAACACCATAAAGCCGTTCTTTAGTACTACAGCTGCTCTCTGAACTTTCCCCACTAAAGCAGCCAAAAGAGGCCATTTTTCTTTATATATTTTCCACCAATTACACATCTACTACTATTGCTAAAGATTCAAGATGGTAGGAAATCTGTGATAATCTGAAGTTAAAAGTTACACTCAAATCAAAGCTGATTATTTCACATAACGATGTATTTAGTTTACAGAGAAGATATAAGTCCTTGTACTCAGTTAAGAGCTGGTACCATACCACTGATATTTGAAGCACTGAAAACCGGACTAAGAGTCTTCAGCCATGCTAGCAGCTGTCTGAGGCTATATTTGGCCACAGTAGTGCTTTGAGTTAAATGCTAACACCAGCATGCTAACATGCTCACAATGAAAGTGCTTAGATGCAAATGCTTAGCATGTTATCCATCTTGGTTAAGTATGCCAGCCTGTCCTTCCTGTAGATATTTAGATATTTTATACATTTAATAAAAACTCTGAACTGCTGCTGGTGGTGCTGGAGGAGAAGTCAGGGGATAATGCCACACATATCATTACTAATGTCCTTGCAATACACCTGGTTCAGTAAGGATCAATATGGGGGACAGTCCAACTAACCAAAAATGCGATTCACTAAACAATGCTGCTAGCATGGATAAAGAGCACTCACACCAATAACATGAGAACCCTTGGCCAGTTTGAGCAAAATACTCAAAATGGCTTTGCCTTCAGCTATCAGTACTAAACACAGCACTGTCAATTTTGTGCATGTGAATTTGTAAGTAACAACATAATGTAGTATTTAATATTAATTTCAGGGTCTTACCTTACATAATCATCAGGTTTTAAATGGCTGCCAGCCTCCAAATCCTTTGTGTGCAGTGCAACAGTGCTTCCTCCACTTTAGAAACTGATCTGAGCTGCAAGTCAGAAATGATATTCCTCCATCACTACTAAGTTCTTTTCATGTTGAATATGTGTTACACAACATAATGCATAAACATGTTGATTTTTAAGCTTATTGGCTCAACTATTGTCCACACTGAATCACAGGCTCACAGCTTTCCAACACTTCCCTGTTGTAAATTAGTTTGACCAGCAGGTGCCCCTAGTGAATATTTGAGGCCCTGATTTTCAACTCACCTGGTGGGAAAAACTCAGTTCTTGATCATCACAACATAAACTCATTTTTATGTCACTTTTCCACAAGAGCAAGTAGAATAATATAGTAGTCTAAGATGATGCAACAGCTGTGTATATTTATTGTGTTGCCTGTGTTCAACCTGTGTGTGGCATTTTCCAACATATTACCTGCAGTAGGAGTCTGGTTGGCCAAGCAGTGAAGGCACAAAAAGGTCTTTTCAGCACTAGAAGTGAAACTCTATGATTGGTGAGGAGAGCTTAAGGAAACAAAAGTCCTCCAGACAAAAATGGGGGATAATACTCTGCACTTGTCTATGGCCTTTCAAGTTTGTGCTTTCTGTGAATGACAACTGCAGCAAACTGGCCCTGTTAGCATTACCTAAAGGAAAAAATTCCCTCCAACTCCCTGCTTTTAAAACCTATAGCTCCTCCCACAACAGGAAACACCACTTTAAAAATCAGTTCCAAAGTCCCAAAATGTATATCTGTTCCTAAATACAAAAATATCATAATTTAACAATAGAAAATCTTAGTAAACATTTCAAATAGATTAAACTTACAAACCCAAATGCTCAAAAACATTGATTTTCCTAAAAGACACCACAACCCCCCTGTGCCTATCCAATACTTGGTGCATTCCCCCAGGAAAACCTATGCATGTCCTGGGTCTCAGACTGAGACTGATGATGTTGAGCATGGAGGAAAAGTAAGACACTCTGACAAAAGGATGAAAAAATAAAATAAAGTCCAACTCTGTCTATGTTTTATGAACAGAAGGATTCCAGAATATGTGTGATGTTTTATTAACAATGCCTCATAACCTCCACCATCAACACACCCCAGTATCAACCAGTAAACGTTACAGCAAGCACTTCAGTGCCAGCCAGATATCATGAGAGTGTTTGTGTGTGCATCTTACTCAGATTAGAGGGTGTCCCTGGGACAGCAGGGATCTATTCAGGAGAGCAAGTTACTGGGGAAGTGGGTTTCTACCTTACATTTGAATTCAGTCTTCCTCTTCTTTGTTGAAGCATTTTGTCCTTGCAGTTGCATTACTGCCACCTTCTGGTCGTTGTCTACTTTCTTTACTCATGTCTGGTTCCACCTGCTCCCTCCAGACTTCACCACTACACTGTTTTTTCTGCCTGCTATGTACACATGCTCTATCAATTCAGATTCCTGACATAGTTCACAAAACCCAGAGAAGTGTGCTTTTTTTCCCTTTTTTTTCTTGTCCTCTTCTCAGTGGTAGCCACTACTTCCATTTTCCTATTTCTTCCCCTACTTCCAACTGGACCATCTCTAATTTGACTACAGATTTATTCCCCTTGTTAACTGATCCCAGTATTGTTCCCACACTTTTTTCTGTCTTTTAAAGTTCAGTGTTCCCTTATACTGTATGTTTCTTTATTAAAAGCTAGCCTTCTTATTTTCAGTAATACAGTCTCACAGTGACAGTGCAAACAAGCTGGCATTCAGATATTCTTTAATTATCTAATTCCAGCACTACAAAACTTTATTTTGCTCACTGTATTTTTATGTATATGGAACATAAGAATTGTATTAATGATTCAAATACAGGCAGAGGTCAAGATTTTTTCAGAAAATGTACATACTTGTTCATTATAATCATCCATTTTCCATATCATACAAGACATACAAGCCCAACAACAGATTCACTGTTACTACTTCTCAGTATCAGATTTTACTCCATTTAAGTATTAGCAGAGCTTTTCTCTGTGTTTCATCTCTTTTATCAGCCTGAATCTAACTTCCCAGGCTTGTCATGGACATACCAGAAATGCAAAAAAAGAGGCAAAGGAAATACCTAATTCATAATTTCTGGATTTGACATGAGTCATAATTTGTGCATTTGAACATGTCAGAGTTGAAGGCGCTTTGACCTCACTGAGGTGAGACATGATGGCCCGCAGGCCCCTGGGGTTCTGTGAACGTGGCCATGGCTGGAGCAGACCACACCATATGATACCCATGCTCATTATGTCGGCTTTGTAGGTGGTGGAGTGTCTGCGTCTGTAGCTGGAGTTGATGTCAGTGTCTCTGTTTGAATATATATGTTTGTGTTCTGGAAGCTCAAGGTGTTTTTTATTTTTTCTTAATCATGCATATATCATCTGAGGATTAATACAGCGTATAACCCATCACATTAGAGGATATAGTTACCTACAGGCTCTGACTGTGTATTCACTGATGTGCCTATTTTGTAACCCAGACTTCACTTAGTTACACATGTGGCCATGAGACCTCAAGGTTTCTGTTGTTTTGTTTTGTTTTTTGTTTATTTCATTTATACTTATTTGGATCCTGGGCGGCACGGTGGTGCAGTGGTTAGCACTGTCGCCTCACAGCAAGAAGGTTTAGGTTTCTGTGAGGAGTTTGTCCCTGCGCCTGCGTGGGTTCTCTCCGGGTTCTACGGCTTCCTCCCACAGTTCAAAGACATGCATCTTAGATTAACTGGTAGCTTATAGGTGTGAGTGTGAGTGTGAGAATGGTTGTTTGTCTATGTATGTTGGCCCTGGGATGGACTGGCGATTTGTCCAGGGTGTACCAAGCCTCTCGCTCTATGTCAGCTGGGATAGGCTCCAGCCCCCCTGCAACCCTTACAGATAAGCGGTATAGATAATGGAAGGATATGTGGATCCCCACTAGCTGTTACTGGTACAACAGCTATGGACTGTATAGCAATGTACATAATCTTGCTGGAGTCAACAGGAAAAGACTGGTGCAAAATTTTCATTATTGTACATTGATCATGTAAATCACATAAAAGTTGATGATGTGACATACATGTGCACATACATACATAAAAACACACACATAATTGACTAATTATCTTTAAAGAAAAGTGTCAGTCTGTAATATATATACATGACTACCTAGTCTACAAATACAACATATTTTTCCATGGTTAACTATACAAAAATCTTTATCAGTACAAATAGCCTTAAATCTATACATGACTCAACACTTAAAATGTAGGTTTATTACAGCTACTGTGAACTATTGAATTTTTTCACTAGAGGGCACCAGAGTACATGACATCCAGTGTAAAACCCACCCACACATACCTTATGTGCTTCACTTAAATGACTAGCCAACATGTCAAGATGAACTAGATCCAGATGTGGCAGGATTGTATCTGTTTTAATCACTTAATTCTCCAATATAAACCAAAATATGATCTTGTAGTACAGCAGTTTTAGCAGTCCTGATCAGCCACTGGCTAAAGTTTTTGTTATAAAATTGATATCTTTGTCACTTCATATTTCTGTAAACATTCCCATGAAAAATTCCATGTTTCTCTAAACTCTGACCACCAAAGTCTACCCTATAGCTGCACGATTCCACCAAGACCTTTTGGGGGGAGGAGGAGGAGGAGGAGGAGGACGATTGTAGAGGTAGCCCAGGGAAACGAGGCGGTGGAGAGTGGGTGTGTGTGTATGTGTGTGTGTGTGTGTGGTGGTGGTGGTGGTGGTGGGGGGGGGTGATCAGGAAGTTGGAATGTGGGTCCCTGTGTGTGATGTGATTGTTAGCAGAAACGTGTCAGCCCCCAAGCCCACCGCCACCACCGCCACCACCCCTGAGCCCACAGCCCTACAACTCAGGTTGTAAAGTAGAACCCAGTACGTGAATATGTGTGTGTGTGTGTGTGTGTGTGTGTGTATCTTGCGTGCATGCGATATACCTCTCAGCCCTGCATCGCCACGGAGGCCTAGATACCTTATCATTGCCTTTTGTAGTGGAACAAGGCTAAACTCACTCACAAGGTCGAGGGTGGAGAGTGGGGAATAAAAAGACAGCCAAACACTGTGGAGGGTGGAGGGCAGACCACAGGCCCATCTGTGGCCATGGAGGGTGACATACTGGATTAGGTGGGAGTTTATAACTCTCCATCTTTATATAGAGAAACTGAAAGACAGCAGAGGATGGTGGTAGCTGAGTGGGAGTGTGCACGCTACTCACCAACAAATGAGGCATCAATCGGTATACATCACTTTCCAGTCATTACAGTGACCGAACCAGCAGGTTTCTAATGTATTTTTTTCTCGTTTTCATGTATGCAGCTCAGTCTTTAAGTTTAAGCCATGTAATGCTGTCAGTTCATATAAGAGGTGCTATAAGTTCAAACACAAACATATATGCAAGATTTTACTTTGAGTATTACTGCCAGCAGTTTGGGTATTTTTCAGATCAAGGGAATTTAAAGGTGTAGTCTGTAGAAAAGAGGTTAGCTTCCACATCTCTATCATTTAGTAACATTTGTTTGCTCATTTGACAGTGGAATGTTTGCTGAATATACAAACAGCTGAGTGATTCGCATTTATATCCACACAAGGATGAGTCATAATATTCCTTTGTTTATGTTTTAGAAATTGGTCATAAAATCCACCCACGCTTGTGTATTACCCATTAAATCTGTTGAGCTGTAGGGGAAAGAAAAGCATCTTTGTGAGAAGAGTCTTGAATGTTAACACAATAGCTTAACCTGCAGAGGCATTAGTGGGTATGTTAACATAAGGTTCATACTTATTTTACCAAATTAGGGTATTATTCTTGCATAATGCCACCTGGAAAAGATTTGGCCCCTAAAAAAAATTGCAGTCTCTGCAGCTTTTGTTTTCCTTCTCCTGCTCTTACCTCTTTCCTCTTTCTTCTCCTTTGGCTCTGCTCCTTTGAGCCAAAACCTTGGATGGGTTTTCAGCCACAAACCTCACAGCTGGTCTTTGGTGCAGAGCATCTGGGCAGCCCCCACCCCCCCGGATCCAAGTGAGTCCTGGCTGGACTGGTGGTTAGCCACACCAGCGCTTTCACCTGCCCATCTGCTGAAATCTCACCAGACTTTAAACAAGCGGTAACATCAGACCACACACTCAATAGTCCTGGGCAGCCAGGAGGTAGGGAGCATGTATTTAACCCCTTTGTGTGTGTGTGTGTGTGCGTGCATGGGCACAAGTGTGTGTTGCATGTTAAACTTGTACACAATTCCAGCATAAAATTTCACAAGCTGACCACTCCTATGGCCGCATTCTCTTTTTGTTAACCTTTTCCCACCTGAAGCTTCCACCTAACATATCACTCTTAAATTTTTGGCACCCTGTCATTTGCACCTGGATGAGTGGGATTTGTAGTTTTTCAAGAGGTCTTTGTCTGTACTGCCGTGTGCTCGGTCACTGGCAAATGTGATTATTTTTTTAAGATATGACGTTAATGGGCTTTAGACACTGTTCACATCCAGTGGGATGATTTTAAGGCTGCAGATTTACAGTCTATAGCAAGAGCAGCAGTCAAGCTGTTTAAGATGCCACTGGCTCAGCGTGTACTTCTGCTCACTGACTCCTGTGGTTGATGCATTGTATGTCCTCCAGGCTGCATTTAGATTTTATTTTTCAGAGTAAATACTAATTAGCCAGCATGGTCACACAACATGTTGAGATTTATTTATTTATTTTTAGAAGTGAGGACCGGTTTAATGTACTATACAGTATACATAAACAGGATTTGGTTTTAAAATATAGAGGAAGTAATCCACAGATGCAGGTTTCCTCGTGTTGTTTTGCTTTCCATCATCACTCTGACTTTCTCTCACTGCATAATAACTTGGTCTTGCTGAACTTCAGCTGCAGTGGACTTTTGACACCACTCAGCTGCTCTTTAATGGTGAATAAGTCATTAAACAACATATTTATACTATATGTCTTTAATATCACTTTTTAAAGCTCATAGTGAATCTAACAAATACTGCAGTTGCTAATAGAATATAATTTTGCATAAACAGTAGTTTGTATGTGTATATAATGCATGTTTAAATTATGTATGTTGCTATGAGCTAATGTTATTTTCTGTATGGACCTCTGTAGCCTCATAAAGCAAATGTTTTGTTTTCACCTTCTTTCATTTTCAGTTTTACTTTGCAATTTAATTCTAGGTAATGTTCTAAAGGAAGTCGTATTTATTAGGTTACGTTATTTACAAAGTCTTTAACTGGCTTTTATCATTCTGAGGGATTTTGCCACACTGACCATGTGTGGATTAAATGATATGTTTATGATATGCAAATGCTATGAAATTGCTCCGTCTTTCTTTTTTTTTCAGTTCCCCAAAGCACTGATGCGCAAATAACCAAGAGGTTTTTAAATATAAAAAGCTGTTTTTGCTGGCTTTAACGCAAGATTTAATAACATTAGACAGATGTAGAAGGCTGTATTATTTGAACTTTAATCCGATTTATTTCAAATCACTTCAGTAATTAAACATGCATTGTTTAGTCTTTTTATTATTCATTTTGTAGCCTGTATTTATTTTGTAGACTATATAATGAAGTATGTTGTCTATTTACCTTACAAAATATGTCATATTTTTCGCGGTAATAATGTATGATTTGGAATCTTTTCTCGCATGGTCAAAAATGAAACATCACTGAGAATATTTTTAACGAAAGGTTTCAATACAAACCCTGGTTAATTTGTTCCGTTGTTTGTGTTGGTCGCCAAAATGAGTGAATTTATCCGCATTTATTTTTGCTTTAATGTAACTTTTGTCCAGCAGTTTTTTTTTTTGTTTGTTTGTTTGCTTTTTGTTTTTGTTTTTGTTTGTTTGATTTTTTTTAAGATCTCGTTGGAATGACGCAGCGTTCACGCTTCTCCTGTTTGAGGCTGTGAGTTAATTATAGTCTGTGAGAAGCTTTTTAATGCTGCACCTCTGCATCCACGTCATCTGTTTGTGAGGGTTGCCTTTAACTGTTTAAAATGTTCAAAACGTTGTATTTCGGGCACTTACACTGTTCTTTTCCCCCCTTTTTACTTGCTCGTTAGGCCTTCGATCAATTTGCACGTGGTCCATTCCTCTTTAATAACCGAGGCTCAGTACTGAAGTCTGTTCACAGTTTCTTAATGAAAGCCAGTGAGGGAGGTTTGTTTGGGTATTTTCCACTTAACGTTTTCATTTGTTATCCGTCGACCTAAAACTCGTGTAGGTAAAAACGTTTTCTCTCTCTTAAAAGACTTTGCCTACCAGTTAGTAAATTACAAAAGTGGAGCAATTAAAAATATAAAAGGCGCGTGCGTGCTAATCAGCGCATATCAGTGTAAAACTGACTGATAAACTTTATGTTAAATCTGATTTGTGGAAATCGGTTTGAATGAATCTTTATCCCAAACGTGTTACATAATTACACACTTAAAGGAAGGTGTCAGCTTTATTATACTGACCTTTACATTATATTGACCTTACAGCGCCAGAATGAAGTATTCAGCACGCGAGCCTATCTCATCTAGGCATTATTTAATTTCCCTTTATACATGTTTTATTGGTTCGCAATGCAAACTCGAGATTTGACAGATTATTTTGTCTTCTGTTCTTCGTTTGTCCTGTGTTCCCCTCTTCTTTCTTATTTTTTTTTCCTTTGCTCCATCTGTTCTCATCGGTATATTATTTTACTGAACAGATAGGTTTATACTGGTGGGATCATCATGCAATAACGCTGTTAAACACATTGTAACTGCAGCCAATAATGATACGAGCTCAAGGATCTCCAAATTTAAGTCCTATATTCAATTCATATTTGCACTCTGAAAAATACATTAGTGCGATATAAGTGCGTTCTGTAGCTTTGTCCAAGTTCTGCAGAGCCCACGTTACTTGTGTTGATATAGTAATGGAGAAGCACGCCATTTCAGAGCTCCGTGTGTGTGTGTGTGTGTGTGGATGTGTGTGACCTACTACAAGTGATTTCACAGTGCCGTTCTTTTAACTTCGTTTTCTTTCAGCTTCTTTAGTTCATATATTTTCTGATGAGGGGCAAACAACACATAACACTCAGTGAAGCTCGGCTTCGGAGGGAATTATCCAAATATCCAATTTTGTATAAACAAAGTGTTAATAACAACTAGTCAAAGTGTAGTGTCACTATTTTTTTTTTTTTTTTTTTTTTTTTTTTCAGGAGAAGCTTGTTGGACAAAAGCTATGACATATGTGGCGATAACATCCTCAGTATGTTCAGAGATCTAATGTGATTTTAAACTCTGTCTTTATGCTGCTGATCCATCATTACTCTGAGTTTCCTTCCAAATAAATTGTGATACTACTCCTCAAGAAGTGTGAACACTAACAGCTTGCCAATGGACAAACAAACAGCTTTTGCGTCTCTCTGCATCACACTAACTGGTGGCGAAAGTAACGCTGTGTGCGCCTGCGTAATGAGATAACAGCATCAACTGCAAATGAGACATTTCAGTGCGCACACTGCAAAAAATGACTGAATATCATACTACTGCAAACCTCCTTTCAGTGAAATCAAATATTCTGCCTATGGGCTATATAAGTCCATTTCTAGTGTTTTGCTTCTTTCAAGAAGAACAGTAGCGAAGTGAGACTAATTCAGTGTCTACAAAATTACAGTAAAAGAAAACCACCGCCAAGACAAGAATTTGGAAATGTCCAGTACGTGCACCGTTAAGGCTGAGTACCTATTTTGCATCTATATGCAAAACTAAAAAGTGCCCTTTTTTTGCAGTCCATGGTTTCGTGGGTGTCTTTGCCCTGGCGTGACAAGGTCAGATGCATAAGATTCTGTGGTGGTGTATCTAGCCAAACACTATGAATGTAAACGTGGCTCCATAAAGTTTGAGACCTTCTGGCACAAAAGATTCTGGCGGTTTGTTGGGATCCTTTTATGTCCAGTGTCTTGTGAGACGGTCTGCCATGTGCAGACTAAACCCGCGTGAAGCCATGGGCCTGCATCCACTGCCCCATGTTTAGTTTTTTCCCCATTTCCCACAGTATTTTTGTCCCCCTACTCTGAGCCGTGTAAGGTGCTCTGCGTCTTGTTCTTTTGGAGGTAAATAACGGTACAGTACGAGGTTCATTCATAACATTTAGAGCGGCACTGTTAATTGCCCAGGCAGTAATGGAACTACAGGCAGAAACATATGGTCGATTAATCAATTGTCATTCCATCCGCTATATGCGGGGACAACATGTTTACTTACAGTATCTGCTGGTGCCCCTTTCACATTTAATTACTGTTATGCTTAATGGACTTTATTCTACATTATCTCGAGGCTACGACTTTGGAGAAGAGGAGGTTGCGCGTAATGGCGCATGAAACGGCAAATATCAAATAGGTTCCTTCTACCAGACTGGGATTATGGAGAGGTTTAGAGCGGAAAAAAAGTCAGAAGACCCGGGGTGGGGACCTGGAAGGAATTATTATTTGGGGGGTATAAACCAATGCTATTCCTGCACAGGCTGCCGCCCCCCCCCCATCGCCCCCTCCGGCCCCCCTCCCTCCAGATCTACGTCGTGGACTCGGCTTCCGCTTCGCACGGTTGGCCATTGATGCGCAGTGGAGGGTTGGAGAGAGAGGGGGGGTGAGTGAGCGCGCGCGACAGAAAGAGAGAGAGAGGGAGAGAGAGAGAGAGAGAGAGAGAGAGACGTAGAATTGACAAGGCAGAGACTGGGAGAGAGAGAGAGGAGGGAAGAGAGGAGGTGACGGACCTGCTCCTCTGGGACTCGGCTTACAGCTTCACTGCTCGGCGCTATCAGCCCGGCTCGGCTCACAAAACGGTCTTCCGCCTGTAAAAATAAAGCACCCGAGGAGCGCCTTGTTGTAGCTGTCACCGAGCTCCGCGAGGATCTCCACGCTCGCCGCTCGTGTAGGGAGATCTGGACTAACTGTGAGAGGAGAAGGAGGAGGAGGAGGTGGTGGTGGTGGTGGGGGAGAGAAAAAGACAGGATTCGTGGAGGCTCCGTGCGGCTTCATCGAGCAAAACGCCTGGATTATCTGATTTTGGGACGGGGTTTTTGCACCGGTTAAAGGCGAGACGGCGTTTTCTCTCTTGTGCCATCGCCGCGTCCAACTCTAGCCTCTGCGACGTGTTTTTGTTTTTAGGTAAGCCGATCCATCTCTGACTGATTCCGGCTACGTGTGTACACTGTTGTTGCAAATCATAGCGGTTTGACACCGTAGTAAAGGCTGCAGGAATCTCTGCTCCCTGCAGAAGTGACACAGTCTTGAGTCTAGAGGACGGTTTTGTTCTTGTTTGTTTTTTTTGAACAAAGTGAGACATCAGTGTGTCTCACTTTGTTCCGGACGTCACCACGTTGCAGTATGACACTAAAACTCATGTCTTTTGTTTTTGGGGACATGAGAAGGAAATAGTATCTCCTATAAGAAAGCGAGGGGCCTGCTTCAATGTGCAGCCTTGTTCTCTCCAAATTAAGTAATCTCTGCTGTAATGTTGGGCATTCTAAAGACAAATAACATCTTTGTTAAATAAATTATATTTATGACAAGAATCGTGGCAGAAGATACACAAACTTCATCTTATTTAAGCAATTTAATATAGATTCAATGTATTATGCTTTTACTCTGAAAGTCCTCCATTTCAAATGAAGTTGATATGTTAATATATTGTGCTTTCCTGTTAGGGTTATTTTGATAATTAATGCTGTGGTAACCCAGAGCTGTAGTTATCATCCTGTAATGCATTCAGCACGTGTGTACTTCCCAAAATGAGAAAACTTTGCGCTCACACAGTAAAAAAAAGTCTACTTGTGTCTGCTTGTATTTAAATAAACCCACTCAGATCAGTGTGTAACAGTATTAATAAGGAGCTCCGTGTTTTGGGTCTTCCAGCTGGGACGGTAGTTGTCGGAGTCTCCAGTCATGGCGGACCAAGAGGAGACTTTTGGCCTCCAAAACTCTCCTGGTGGCTCGGATTCAAGGGAAGTACAGAGCGATAATAAATCAGAGAAACAGAACGGGACCTCAAGCAAATCCCCGTCGTCGCAGACTACTTACATCCAGCAGGTCAGTATCAGTCGGCGCGTGTAGGCCTCACTCTCACTGCAGCTCTCACTGCAAACCGGGGTCACACATTTTCACTGTAAATGAATCGCCTGTTCATCCGAGTTTTACGTTTCTGCTTTGGATGTTAAAATCCACAAATATCTTAAAACGAGAGGAGAAAATGTCTTCTAATGGGATGTATCAATTTGTGCTGGTTTCCAAAATATATCTTTATACGTATATAAAACTTTTCTGGATCTTATAATTAAGTTGTACTTTGAATATAACTGAGTTGCCTAGGAAACCGACTAGAAAATGAATTAAAGCTAAGCAGTTTCGATAATTTAAGCCAATATTTTATGACTGAATATGAGTGTAAAATTTGGATAATCTGTGCAGGAGAATATGCGCATCCTCAGACACTGATGTGGCTCATTATATTGTATACGATCTGTAGTTTAAATGTGTGTGCTAAAGTCCAACAGGTTTAATACTGCAGAATCTGCAGAATGATTGAGTTCAGGCCGCAGCAAAGTTACTAAGTGGTTACACCGGCTTTACAGTGTAACTACATATCCTACGTTATTTATTGTTTAGACTTGAATGTACGGCAGCTCGGTGGTCCAAAGTTTAACGCATGTTTTTCATATGTATATATATTTATTTACGTTTTACAGTCATTCATTGTTTCATCTGTAGCAGCCGAGGACAGATGTTGTGAAAAACAACACTCTGTTTCACCAACACAGAAGGTCTCAAAACCATGTGCATGCTGGCACCTCTGCGTCAAATTTAAGCAGGCCCCTTTCACAGCAAAGCTACGAGCGCTGTGGACACTAAGATGTTTTATTTTGAAGGGAATGGAGGGAATAAAAGTCTACCTACACGAGAGGGAACTGTGGATGAAGTTTCACGAGGTGGGGACGGAGATGATCATCACCAAAGCCGGAAGGTAAGATGCCAAACTATATATTAAAAAACATTTATCATTATTATGACTGGAGAGCACTAATCACAGAAGAGGGTTTATTGACTGCACGTCTGCTTGTTGATAAGGCTCCTTGCGCCCTGTGTGAGGCCTGTTTGTGAGTTAAAAATGTAGACTATAAGCTTGTTTGGAACCTTTCTTTTCTCGCGTGGGGATTCGGAAATATACAGTGCGTGGAACCACAGAGAAAACACAGAGCATCTGGTGGACGCTTTAGCGCTCTGCAACACCGTGCACAGCCTACATTTTAGTCTGGGTGGCCCTGTTTGGGAAAATGCAAGACCATCGGCCAAGTCAGGCTGAGAGGAACTAATGGACACAACTGTCCTCCAGTGTAAAATACATTTGAGTTTGAGTTGTAACATTTCTTTATGTTCAGTTGTTGGAGCATGTGTTCTGTCATTTGCAATCACTGTATCTGCTCTGTGTGTGTGTGTGTGTGTGTGTGTGTGTGTGTGTGTGTGTGTGTGTGTGTATCTTGCGTGCCTTGCGTGAATGCAGACACTTCCTGCCTGCAACACTTTTGCATGCAACATGACACGCGGGTGACTGTACATGTGTCCCGCTGTCAGCTCCACGGTTGCCCTCTGACTGCATCCAGTCAAAATAAGGCGCGCCGGCTGAGCGTCAACTTGCATATATGCACGATGACCGGGGGCTGGTGTCTGCTCGTGGCAAATTGTGCCGGTGGGCTCACGCGCGGATTATAAATGGCGTCACATTTATAATTTAACGCAGCTACATTTCATTGTTGCTCCCCCAGTGCGGGCAGGAGGCAGTTGTTTTCTCACAGCTGCACAAAGTCTCCATTATATTCCCGTCAGTCATTTCACTCCTGTTTTTTTTTCCTATTGGCGTGAAATGATATTGCACAGCAACCCTCCTCGTCCTCAGCCCTTCCTTCTGACTCGCGAGACTACACAGTCGTACTCATATTATGTGTAATTTTTTCTGCTGTATGACAGATACCAAATATCCAAATGATTTACTAAACGGATTCTGCAAAGAAAAAAAACTGGCCCATACGGTGGAAAAACGTTTTATAATGCGCAGGTTTCACTCAGACCTAACGCCCTGCCCTGAAAATAGTCCTTACCTTTCCAAACCAAATATGGGCTTTTTTTAAAACCACCCCTCGTGAGCTGACTGTACGCGTTATAGTTAAAGTTTAGTTTAATTTAAGTTTAAGGTTTGGTTTAAGTTGAGCTTAGTTTAGTTCAGTTTGCAAACTGGAATTATTAAAATGTCACGAGCTTTATTCTGAAAACACACATTTGTTTTCATTCATAATTTCATAAAAGTGTGTTTGCACTCGCTAAACGTAATGGTAGAAATGGCCCAGAACTGGACGTGAATTCTGGTTATTTATTCTACAGAGCAGAAAAAACGGGAAAACACACCACACTCTATTTTTTGTTTGTGTGTGTGTGTAGCCTTCTTTTTCCACACTTTGACAGAAATATCATGTACCGCTATATAAACCATCTTTTGTACTTTTTAATTTTTTTTTTTTTACAGGCGAATGTTCCCCAGCTTCAAAGTGAAGGTCACGGGACTAAACCCCAAAACTAAATATATTCTCCTGATGGATGTTGTTCCTGCGGACGACCATCGATACAAATTCGCCGACAATAAATGGTATGTAAAATATGGTAATTTTAAAAAGAGAGAGAGAGAAACAAGTTTTTCTTTAATTTTACGCGCAGGTTATTCCATTATAATAGAGGTCATTGCGTTTGGGGGTCGCAGCTACTCTCTCTCTCTCTCTCTCTCTCTCTCTCTCTCTTTCTCTCTCTCTCTGGAGTTTACTCCAACAGGAAATCTTATATTGTTGTCCTGACGGACGAGAATCGGAAGTGAACGTATTCATTCCACGAGAATTATGAACTGTGTGTTTTCCAGCGGTTGCCAAGAAATGTAGTCAGCACAGAGAAAAAGTTTCTGCCGGAGCTAACTTCTCGGCGTTGAATGGATGTTTAATGGCTTTTCCTAAAGCTATACCGGTCTATATGCGCGTTGCAACAAGGCCCTCTTCTTCCTCACAGTGGAGCGTAAACATATTTATTTGGTGTCATGTCGATCTCTCTAACCTTAGTCAGGAATACCGTGTTTGGGTCAGTGCCTCTCAATGAGGAGATACTTAAAAAGGATAATCACATGCCAATACTGCCGATAATGACCTGTCCAAAGCCTGTCCTGGAACTAATTCTCCTCTTGATCTGACAGTGTTGGAAGACACTTTCTACCAGCTCTAATCTGACTACCGCCCTTCCAAAACGAGCATCTTAGAGTATTATATATATAACACACGACACTAATGTAGGTCACTTTATGGATGTATTTAATTCAGAGAAGCTCTAATATAAAGTCGTACACACCCTAGTGCCTTAAACGTTTAAGTAAAGTGCGTAAAGGATCATACTCTGCAGCATAATTAAGAGATTTACTTTCAACAGCCTTAGTGGTTGCTTACTGTGTGTATTTTATTTTATTATTATTTTTACAGTATTTTCATTTTAGAGCTACATGTGTTCATTTTATATTTATTCTTATAATTTTAATTCAATGCTGATATTCCTCCGCTCAATTTCAAACTTGTAATAATAGTACAATGGCTTACATATAATGGAAAATGTTGTCTAATTAACATTTTTGCTCCACGGACACGGTCCAGCTCTTCCAGTGTGTTAAAGCTTGCACCGTTGATAGTTGGCATATGGGTGTCAGCCCGAGGTGTTACAGTATGGCTATGTGTGTGTGTGTGTGTGTGTGGCTGTGATTCAGGTCCGTGACTGGGAAGGCAGAGCCTGCCATGCCGGGGAGGCTCTACGTTCACCCGGACTCTCCCGCCACTGGGGCGCACTGGATGAGGCAGCTCGTCTCCTTCCAGAAGCTGAAACTGACCAACAACCACCTGGACCCGTTCGGACACGTAGGTGCCTAGGCCTATATCATCTATATTGTTAGATCACATGTATGCGTGTGTGTGAGAGAGAGAGTGATAATAATGACCTGGCACAGCGTTGATCAAAGCGCTTTTTTCTTAGCATTGTCTGTTGCTCATCTATCTATATCTATATGATATCCTTAAAAAAAACTTTATTTTGAGTGTATTTGTTAAGACTTATGCCACTTATAAGCTGCTTATTTATACCTATTGCACCTTTTATTGTACCACCATCTAAAGATCTTTTTAAAAAAAAAAAAAAAAAAAAAAAAAACTGCACACTCCTACTTGTTTTTCTAAAAATTAAAAAACGTCATTTTGCATGATTAGGCAGCATTAAAGCTGAATGGTGTCTGTTAAATTTCCTTTAAAACATGAAGTTGTGTTTATTCACTGGAGACTTTCTGAATACACACACAGTACAGTCAGTGCTAAAACATAATTACACAAACCTATTTTGTTCATATTTTTTTGTTACATTCTTATAATTTTTTGCTGTTAAAATTTTTCATCTTTCAAACTTTCTCGTTTTTTCTCCAAATGGGATTTGTTGTTTCTGTTGTGGGATTTTGAGAGAGAGAGGGGATTGCTTTAGAAAATTTACAGACAGAAGAACACAGTTTATGGAGTTTTGTTGAAACTGTGGTTGATGGAGTTATAAGGAGGGAAAACATAGTTGATAGATTGTAAGTGTTCATATTCCAAAAACGCATCAAAAACATCTGTTTTTACATTTACTATCAGAAAGAGTCAAAAAGTCTTTAAATCTCAGCAAAACTAAGGGCTGATAAATCTCATAGATTAACCATGTTTTTTAGTGTCAGAAGAGGACAGAAAATGGAACTTGCAGCAAGATTAAATCAATCTTAAAAATGAATAATACCTTGAATGTCTTTTAAAAATGTCTTTAACGTCCTTAAACCTCATTTCTGAAAAATGAAACAAACCGTAATTTTTCCCCACATAGTTTTGTTTCAAAGAAAAAGCTAGGTGAATAAATTCCTTGGCAAAGTGATTTTTTTTTAAAAATATACACTTATGTTTGCCTTAATAATGTACAACAGACCTTATAAATGATCCTTTGGCCCTAATTTGCACACAGTAAAAGCAAAGGAACACAGTATTGTTCTAATGAGTCACCATTACTTTAAGCTGCTGTTTGGAGAGAACCCCATTTTCTAATATTGATTATGAAATCATCGTTTGAATTTAGACTCTTTTCATGCTGCCAGCGTTAAGAGTAAAGTCAGAATAACATGTTTGTTACAGCAGCCTGGAACCTCTTTTGGTACTTTTTGTTGCTGGGGTTTATTATAGCACCCCCTAGATGCATTAAAGTTGCAGACCTCCTGGAAGTCTGCTTTCATAAGTAAAGGGCAGCAGTTGGGCACTTTTTTAGCAAAAAGGAAAGAGGCAATTGCACCCCTCCCCGGCACCTCCACCCCCACCACCCCTCGCCCCCACCCTTACCAGCGAGGCACTGCATGGTACCCATTTCCTAACTTTAACTCCTCATTATTCTGAACTCAGTATCTGGCCCCAGGCTTTTGTGATTCCTGTCTTACCCAAAACAGAAAACACAGAAAACATCACCTACTTCATCAACATGTTTCCAGTCTACAAATGAGCCTGTTGGCGGCAGATTTTCATAAAATTTTGAGTTGATGGGCACAGTGAGGCCTAATTAGATGTCTTGTTGTAGAAACGCAATAGTCACACAATTAGCTTTCTGACTAACAGGCACAGTCGTTAAAGGAAAAAAACAAAAACAGTTATGGTTGGCTTAAGGCACATCAATAGCAGCCCTGTTTTCAAGGACAGAGGTTAAACATAAGCAAGTGAATTAAGTCGAAGTTATTAAGAGTGTTCAGCTAATGTTAATTAGAAGAGTAAAACTGAATAAGGTATAACAGGGATAAGAAAAAGGTCGTTTATTTAGGTTGTTTTCTGTAAATATGTCATTAAGAGGCTAAAACTTAGAAATAAGACTTTTAAGACGTTTTCATTCTATGTTACAGTAATTAAATATTTATTTCAGTTATTATGCTCACCGGACAGATGAACAGTTATTTACATAGGCTACAGGTAGTGTCAGTTCTTTTACACACATTTGTGTCATTGGTTCTAGTTTGACACTGAATATAAAATGAGACTGCATCCAAGTATTCACAGTTACCAAAGCAAAAAATACATATGTACTCTTGGACACACACACACACACACACACACAATCACTATCTATCGACCTGGCACCTAAAGTGATTGTTGCCTTGCCAAAGCCCAGCTGGTGAAATGAAATTGGAGCGCGGTTGGAATGTGTGCAGCGTTGTAAATTTTGGGTTAAAGTGCATTTTTGATTGGCTGCAGTGGTTCCCGGCTCGCCCCTTCTCTTTTTTTTTCTTTTCTTTTTTTTTTGTGCTGGGAGACAACACCATGGGATTCATAAATGAAATGCTGGTGGTCAGCCAGAAATCGGCTCCATCAGTCTGTTGGTCCAGCTGGTTGAAATAACTTGTAGATGATTTATAATTACAAGCAGAGAGACATGAGACCAAAACATATTGCTGATGTAGATTGGAACGGTTCAGGATGGGGGCCTATAGAGCAGACGTTTTTCTCTCGAAATGTCTGGTAATTAGGCACACGTCAGCGGACTGAGCAGGGCCGAGCTCACAGTCTAATAGGAAACAAAGGAAGCTGAGCCTCATAGGGCCTGACTATTTATACATAGGGTTAGTTGTGCAAACTTTGTTTTTGTTTTAATTCAAATTAATCATATTCAAGCAGGTGTGCAACACAGTCTTCTAAAAAATTACTTTCAACTATTATACCTCTAATTTACTGTAGCAAATGCATTTAGTAATAAACAGAAAAGAAAATGCTGCAGATTATATTAACCTTCAATAACATAATAGTTTTAATGGTATTTTGTTTTTTTGTTTTGTTTTTTTACTTATTTTTTAAGTTGTATTTTATTGATATTTCCATGGAGAGAGAGTGCGTTGACATGGGCAACACATTGCGCGCATCTTGGATGTATCTCTGCTCAAAACAACAAAACACAGAAGGATGTTTAAATGACGTGTAATGTGTCATATCTCATAAGCACATCATGAATATGTTGTCAGTCTTTGCCAGTATAATGCATTTTGGTCATATCTTAGTCTTAAGGTAAAGGTCAGTCTCTCTATACAGTTGATTTCAATGACAACTGTAGTCTGGTTGAGGAGGTTTGAATGTGGTTTGTTATGGATTTAAGGAAAATGCACATTAAAAATACCACAGCAGTTCTGGAAAGTAACATTTAAGTACATTTACTGCTGTACCTAAGTACAAATTTGAGCCATTTGCATTTATTTAGTATTTTCATTTTATGCTACTAATTAGCTAGTTTTTTACTCCACCGCATTACATACAGAAATATTGTACTTTTCAACCCACTACATTTATTTGTTATCTGTAGGGACTGTTATAGTTACTTTGCACTTTGTAATCTATAAAAGTGGTGTTCAGCTTATAAAAGATGTGTTTCTCTCAGTTAAATTACCCAAAAGCGTGGTTTAAATGCGTTTCATCTTAAAATCCTGCTTACAGTTTAATGCATTACTACTACTAATAATAATAATACAATAGTTCAATATTTATAAGATAACACTCTGGAAGGGGAAACTCTGCTTCATGAGTATAATACTTGAATGTATTTTGCTGTCATTACATCTGTACTTCTACATGAGTAAAACTCTGAACGCAGAACTTTTACATGCAACAATCTTTCTGAATACTTCTTACACCACTACAGTACAGTAACTTTATGTTCTTCCTAAAAATCCTTTGTTTTCGTCTCAGGTTTCATACCAAGCTGCAGTTTTTTCGCTTTGATCTCCCTCTCAACTCTAAGAATATTTCTCAGTGTTATTCAACCCCCCACCCCACCCCTCCTCCACCCCTCTTCAGTTCGCTCCTGCACTCGTCTCCCTGTCTTCCCACACATGTTTTGGCCAGGAGGGCGGAGTGTGAGGATCGCACTGTTTATATTTGAATGGCAGTGTGCGATGAGCAATAGATGATGGTGTACAAAGCCTGCTAATCCCGAGGCTCGGGGAAACTCTCTGATGTGGCGGCACTTGAAAGCAGAGGGCAGCAGCACGAGACCCAAAGTGATCCCTCACTATCATTAAATACTATCATCCAGAGGCTGGGGGGAGGGGGGGCAAGCAGAGATACTGAGACCCAGGCAGGGCAGCGGCTGGGCTGGGGAGACGAGGCGTGTGCTGGGGTCCCAGTGGGTGGTCCACAGCTACACCCCTATCCTAACAGCCCCACCCCACCCACCCCCACACACACACACCAAACTAACACACATAACTGGACTATGGGAACCCACAGTCAGCGGACTGTGCTGTTTTCCAGGGTTGAAATGTACACTTAAAAATTTCCAAGCAATGTGTCTCAGTGGCAGACATTTTTAGCTTCTAAAACCACGCAGTGTGGTGAATGCTGTGTTTGCATCGATGGGCTTGTTGTTGTGGTTTGTGCCAATCCTGGACATATCTCTGCAGACCTCAAATAAGCCAGTAATGAATGCATGCATGGGAAACTTGTTTTGTTTAACCTACTTTTTCTCTGCACTGTGTTCAGATTGGAAGAGAATGGGAGCGCTGCTAGTTGGGACATGTGGTTTGGACGATAGTTTTCAGTTAGTGACACAACTTTACAACACAGGAACCAATGCAATCCTACACTGAAATATGAACATTCCGACAAATTTAGCGGGAATACAGCAACGAGATTCCACTTTTCTCAGTCTAGGACTATTAAAACTATTATCAACTCAGATGCAAGTATGCAGCCCTAAAAGCCTTTTCCTGCAAATAGTTTCATTCATGGTAGATTGTAAAATTTGGAAACTCAGCAAATCCTGAGTGATGTGCAGGATTCTGCACAGGGTCAATAACTTAATACAATAAACCAGAAGGTGCATAGCAGGCAGTTGAAACACATTTTTACCCAGTTTCTGCCCATTACAAAAACCTACTGCACCATGAAATGAGATCAAGTTCAACTGGAAATGAATAATGAATGACTATTGTATCATCTGTGTAGGGCCTCTACGGTTCACTCGGCTCTAAGAAAAGACTTGGGGTAGTACTGCAGGATGCCCCCACAGGTACTGGAGGTCAGGGCGATCCCTTGTCTCTTCTCATGCTGGCAGTGAAAGGCAGGTACAAAAACAACCTCTGAGATAACAGATAGGAGGAATGCCTACGGGACAGAAAGGTGGGGGAGTGGGGGGTGGAAAAAGGAGGGGGGTTGAGTGGTGATGAGGGGATTTTAGAGGAGGGGAAGAAAAAAAGACAAAAAGCCCTGGGTTTTTTTTAATCTTTAAATGTAAGTGGATCTAGTGAAAATAAAAACCATTAGATTTCTTCGAGGTCGATGACCGTGACCCCCCCGTTCTGTCAAAACAATTAGACTTAAGACCCACGGATGAGAGGGCCTCAAAAGAGAAGTTCAAGGCTCAAGTTCAGCTGTGTGGACCGCGTCTTAATGTCGCCAAGCTAGCCGCTGGTAGTAGTCATCACTTAACACAAACTGGGTTAGTCAGGTTAGAGGGGCAACAAGAGAGAGGACATGCTCATGTCAGTGTGTTACTCCTCCAGGATCACTCATCCACTCTGTATGGTTGTTACCATGGGAACAGTACTGTAATAATTGAGGAATTAGTCCTAGGCCTAATGAGTTTGCATAACAAGTTTCAGTTTTCAGGCTGAATGCAGAAATAATCAGAGCTTTATTTCTTTAAATGAGAGGAAAGGTTTATATGAGAAGGCCCTCTACAAAAACAGAAGACCACTGCACATGGCCCAATTTTATTTGAAATATTTATGAAACAATAAAACTTTCATTACCTGCAATAAATGTTTTAACTTTGGTTAAATGTGTAATTTGTTCCAAAAAAACAGTATAGTTATGCAGTCTTTGATTGGAAACAAATCAACATAATTTGATTTACTGAAGCTCTGTGAGATTAATGGATTACATTAGTTGAGGCTAAATAGCTGCCAAGCCTGGTTTTTTGTTTGTTTGGGGGGTTTTTTTGCCTCTAGTGCTTGAACTTATGCAACAACAAAAAGCCAATAAAAAATTCTCACTTTTCTGCAATGAATGACTCACCTCCTTTTATCTTTGTGAAGCATATTTTTATTATGCTCATCCATGTCTTGTACATGTTTGCATTTCACTTTGGTGCTTGTTAAAGTGCTGGAACTGAGCACCTAAATGTATGAGAGCACTCTTAGCCTAAAGCATTTGTATCAATGTGTGTAGACAGAAATGCAAATGCAGAAGGGGAACACATGAGCAGCAGAAACCAAACTAATAAAACACCAGGAATAGTTATGGTCAAAATAAGGATTTAAGGGGATATTTAAGGGTTTTTTTGCATTACACACTTAAACTACTCCAAAACGTTTTTAAAGCAACTGGACCTCACCTTTTATTTTATTTTATGTATTTATTTATTTAACTCCAAAAAGCTCCGGGGAAAAAAGTTAGTGTGTGCAGCTAATTCTGTCACTGTTGCAAGTTGTATTTTTTAACTTTCCTTTGATAACATGAAATCAAGTATCTTAACACTAAGCTCCACGTTTTCCTTCATGTAGATCATCTTAAATTCGATGCACAAGTATCAGCCCAGGATCCACATTGTGAAGGCGGATGAGAACAACGGCTTTGGCTCCAAAAACACGGCCTTCTGCACTCACGTCTTCCCCGAGACAGCCTTTATTGCGGTTACATCCTATCAGAACCATAAGGTAAGTCCTTTACTTTCTGCTCTTGGATTTTGTTTTTGGTATTTTACTGCAGTCTCTGACATAATAAACGGGCTACTTTGAGTACAAGGCGTATTTTATGAGGCGATTTCATTTTAACAATGTTTCACACAAGGCAAAGGGAAAAGGCAGCAGGAATGCGAACAGGTTTGAAAACAGGCCTTTACAAATACAGATTATATGGAGGTCTAAGTTTTCCTTCAAATAATAAAAATAAAACGATTAATAATGTCACTCATACAAGACTCCGTTTGAATTTTGCCCATGTTGTGTGTGTGTGGCGCTCCTGACGGCAAACAGCCTGGTAAAGAAAGCCACGGTTCCCTGTGTGGTTAAAGTAAAGCCTTGTCACTGTCAGCTGAAAATCTGATATCACGTTGAGCCACTGACAGACGAGGGAAAGCTGCAGATACCCCGACTAGACGACGTCTGACCTCAAGAGACTTTTTCCAAGATGCAGGCCTACAGCGCTTTGTAGAGTTAGACAAGCTACAGATAAACAGATAAGCTACTCCTCTGGCCTTCAAATAATAATAATCATTAGAATAAAAATATTAATAATGTCTTATTTTATGAGTCTACACACTCTTAATTAGTTTGAGCCAATTATTATCTTTAAATGTTTTCTCCTTTTAGTCAGTTTCATAGTGACAGAAAAATAGGGGGGATTATATTAATTTGATCACCAGATTACTGGATTGTCTCTATTATTAATTTACTTTATTTATCAAAACAGCCCTTTGTGTTTTGGTCACAAATGCGCAACATAAAACTGCAGGTTACATAAAATATATAAAAATAAAACGGCAGGATGATATATATGTATATATATGTTCCCATCTATAATCTATAATTATAAATATAGAATAGAATTAATACAATATATAGTTATTTAAAAATTCGTCTTCTTTCGTTTTGATTTTTGTTGAGTTTTGTTTTTAGTTTTCTCTCTGTCAGTTGACGGTGCAGAAACCTGTAACGTTAATGAAAAGTAAATAAAACTTGTTTCGCTGTTGCTGCTTATTCGCGTGTGTAAAAGCCGAAATCCTGAAAGATTTTCTTATTTTTCTCCACACAATAATGTAGAAAAATGTTAGCCCATAATAACATTAAATTAAAGTTAAATGTATGTGTGATTTGTCGAGGCCGTGCAGCCTCACAGTTGTTTACCACTTGAGTTTGACTTGAAATTAAACTCAGTATTTGCTCTGTCCAAATTCTTTTGGGGAGCGGGGGTGGAGGGGGAGGAAAACATCTCGGGATTACAGCTATCTATAAACAGCGTCTGTTTAACATCATTTTACCATCTAGGCCTATATGTTTTTAGTTTGGGGAATATGGGAGAGAGGGGTGAAAGCTCGTAATGTCTCCGCAGCCAATCCCAAGGCTCCGCTCTTCTGGGAACAGGAAGCACAAATGACTGACATTCTGTAGAAACCATTCATTATTTTTCAAACATGTTGGGGGGAGGGGGGGGGGGGGGTGAGATCGTAACCCCGGGGCTAATTATTGGGGCTTTTTCCAGACCTGCAGAAAAACAAGTATTTCTGATTTCCAGGCGCGTTACCACAACTGTCTAATCAAACACTCTTAACATCTGCTGAAGCAATATGTGCTGCAGGCATGTGTCCAATTCACCTGTTAGCTAATGAAAATGCCCAGACTCTCTGGTTTCACGTCTCTCCTGTCACAGCTGTAATTAAAACATTTTTCCAAACTGCTATGTTTTCTTAAATAATATGTTTCCCTCAGAGGAAAAACAACTCTCTATATCTTAAATTCAAGTTACATTTAATAAATGTTATTTTAAGTGCTTCACTTCTTTAAGCTAAAATAGCTCACAGCATCTGGAAATATGTTTATATAGGCCTCAGTTATTTTAATTAGCATAGTTTGGACACTGAAAACTGTGCAGTCTTTGAAGCTGTGAATGAATTTTTGCCCAATTGTCTTGAGTCTACTCCCAAAATTATTTTTAACGGTATTCATATTCTTTGCCCTGATTATTTCCATCCACTGAGCCCACTCAGTAGGAGAACTCACATGTGTTTAGCAAAGTATATTATTTTCTTTCTCTGTAAACTGAACTCAGGCTATCACTTTGGAATGGGTAATTATTTGTCTAGCTGTATTTCTTCTTGGAACGACTGCAGAGGGTCAAGAGAGTGACAGAACTCCTAAAAACCTAAAAAGAAAGATGAAACAATATGTAAATGCTCTGCCAGGCTGCACATATTATTAACAAGAAGCTAGCGAAGTGTCACACGAGAGATTTTACAAGGTTTGGTGAAAGTGTCAGCCAGCGTGCAGACAAGAAAAAAAAAAACCTCCAGTCTTGTCAGGAAGCTGGGAAGCGCGCGAGAGCTGCCAACTAATTACCTGCCAGAAACCACTGCTCATGAGAGGGATATCCCTGGATTGTGTTTAACCCTCTTTGGGATTCACTCACTGTTTTCAGAGGTGGGCTCTCAAAACAAATCCTGCACTTTTGTTGTTCGATACTGACAAAGACATTTTTCTACAATAAATCACAGTAATTTGCATCTGTCAAGCCACGGGCCAACTACTTGCTAAGCCAGAGACCATCAAATGTAACATTATAAATTATGCAATGAAAATATGTCTGTTTGAGACATGCTTTTATTGAATTGTTTAGCTTAGGATCCCTAAAAGCATCTTGGGTTTCTGGAAATGTGATCTATTATTTCATTCTCTTGGGTGACTCGTAAGCAGTTGGATGCATCCAAAAAAGCTTCAAAACTGCAGCTCCACAAAAACATGTTGTAATACTGTCATCATATAAGCCTCAAGCTGAGGACGACTTGCCCATTGTGAAAGTCTTAATATATACTGAAATGTTGCTTTTAAACAGCTGCCTTTTTTGGACAAAAATATTACTACAAGTGTCCACTTTTAGTGGAACTATACAGCTTTTTAAAATACAATGTGGCTGAAGATTTTATAATGATGGTTTTTATGGCTCAGTTTAATGTTAAGTGTGTTTGCTGTTTCAGATAACCCAGCTGAAGATCGAGAACAACCCTTTTGCAAAAGGTTTTCGTGGCAGCGATGACATGGAACTGCACCGGATGTCCAGAATGCAGAGGTAGCTATAGTTTTTGAAATGGGCCTCCTATTAACTCTGGAGTATGGGCATATCTATATACTATTCGTAATCCAATTTCTTTAATTGATCCTGGGCTCTGATTCATGGAAATGCTGACACGAGCCCAATGATGTCAAATGAGTAGATAAATGTTACCGCAATTAGGCAGGCATTGCTGACATCCTGGTCACACTGTCACTTAACAAGCCCCACTTTAATCCTTCAATCACCCCAGTGCAAGCCAGTTGTGAGTGTTATTTTCAGTGATGTAAGTGTAGTTCTTGATCTACAGCCAGTTTTCATGCTGAAGACTTTTATGGCTGATCTGGCAGAACCTCTGAAACACAACTGCAACATCTCCCTTCCACACAGCTCCTTTTTTTTTTGGTACCAGGATGTTCCAACTGCATATGTGTCTGCTATGTGTGTCTGTGTGTGTGTGCGTGCATGCACGTGTATGTGTGCTGAACTGGTGGTATCGCTCGGACCAGCAGCCAAAGGCAGTACATGACCACATTGCTTTCTCTCGCTCTATTATTCAGTCCAGATGAGGGATGGAGTCCATACTGCCGTGGAAAACACTTTTTCAAAGGACAAAATCTGGTTTTGAAACCCAAAAGCCCACCCACCCACCCACCCCCACTCTGGGCAGCCTATACAGACGTTGTGTGTATTCAAATGCTGAAATCCCAAATCATGCAAAAACTGGAAAAGCTGCTTGGTGTTTCCACAAGGTGCTAAAATTCTGCTTCCTTCCCATAACCTTCACTCTGAGCCACAGCATAAAGGTCTTTTGTAATTAAGCATTTCAGATTAATGTCATGATTTATGCTGCAGAGAAAAATCCCTCTGCAGCAGTTAGATTTCTATTTTAAAAAATCGTGGACTTGATTGTATCAGACACACGTTAAGTTACTTTAAGTAGGTGCGTGCCACAAGATAATACGACATTTTAAGAGAAGTGTATTTCACCTATCAAAACTTGCAAATATATAGAGCTTGGTCAGAGTCCAAACCACACTATCAATCTCACATGCCATTGTCCAATCCTGCCAAGTACAGTAAGCTATGCACGTCTGCTCTTGGTTACAATTTTGAAGGGAGGGCTTATTGCAAAACCAGGTCACTGTTTCAACTGAAGCGATCCCTGAAATCAAAGAAGCAAAAGTAGCAAAATGATCTATTGACGGATCCTGTGGATTAATGGGAGTGAAATACACACTGGTATTTTGACTGGAAAGGGTTTTCCCCAAAGGCAGCGTCTCTCTGTGTGTCCTGAGGTTGTGCAATTCACTCATGGTGAATGTTGCTGGCTTTGAGAACAGATTTTCAAATTTAAGGAAATGTAAAGGCTAAAACTCCTAGTTTTGTTATTTTTGTATTAATCTGTTCAGTTGCAGATAATTACCAGCAACTGTAACTGTGTGTGTGTGTGTGTGTGTGTGTGTGTGTATCTGTGCATAGTACCAAGGAGTATCCAGTAGTGCCTCGCAGTACAGTGCGACAGAGGGTGGGCTCCAGCCAGAGCCCGTTTAGCGGAGAGGTCCAGGGCATGGGCACCCCGAGCACCCTGAGCTCCCAGTACTCCCAGTGCGAGAACGGGGTCACGAGCACCTCGCAGGACATGCTGCCTCAGTCGGGCTCCTACCCGCTGCCGCATGAGCACAGCCAGGAGTACCACTGCATCAAGAGGAAGGGTAGGAGATTGTACTTTAAAAGGGTCTTTACAGCAGCCAGTATCCATATCTATCACTATCAATTCCCTGTGTTTGAATGTTTTTTATGTTTAGATTATTACCACTATCATGTAGATTTTATACAAAATTATACTTAACGTTTGTTTATTTTTCAGAAACAGGACCACAGTAATCAAAATTAATTAAAATGTCATTGCATCTGAATTTGCCAAATGACAATTTACATCTGTGGTCTGACAGTTTCTTGTATGCTACCACAAACTTCAGTCAAATACAAAATAAATAAGGTAATAAATCAGTATACACTAAGTATATAATACGTGCATAAAAGGGACAATAATAACAATAAAAGCAAAAAATATACTCAAAGTATGTAAATGTACATTTTATAATGTGTACATTTGTTTGTACGATTGTCATTTAAGTAGTGGCAGAAGAGTGGAGATGAATCTTGTTTTTGTTGTCATTAAAGTTAGGTTAAAAGACAATGTTCCAAATAAGTTTGTCAAACAGCATTTTTTACTTAACATAACTGACAGATGATAATTGAGTAATACATTCTTTAACTCTCATTCTATCTGCAGTGGAGGATGACTGTCACTCAGGTGAGCACAGCTATAAGAAAGCCTACCTGGAGAGCTCATCCAGTGAGGAGGACCATTACTACCGTCCTGTTGGTTACGCCCAGAGCCTCGGCCTGGCCAGTGGGCCCTACCGCAGTGAATCCAGCCAGCGGCAGGCCTGCATGTATGCCAGCGCATCGCAGGGTGCTGAGCCTGTTCCCAGTTTGGAGGACATCAGCTGCAACACCTGGGCCAGCGTGTCACCCTATGGGAGCTGCTCCGTCACCACCATGCAGCCGATGGAGCGGCTGCCCTACCAGCACTTCTCCGCTCACTTCACCTCAGGGTCTCTGGTGTCCAGGCTCGGCGGGGTCGGGGGCCACGCCTCGCCACAGCTGGGCGACGGCCACCATGCAGCCATGTACCAGAGCTCCATGACCCACCAGACTCTGGGCCGCCAGTGCAGTCCTGGGGCTGGGATACAGTCACCAACAGCCAGCCTACAGGGAAACGAGTACCTCTATACACATGGCATCCCACGTACATTATCGCCACACCAGTACCACACTGTACATAGTGTCAGCATCATGCCAGAGTGGAATGAGAACAGCTAAAAGAGCTTTTTTTCACCCTCAACAGGTGAAAATATTAAAAGGAAAAAACTAAAAAGGACCAAAATAAGGCAGGGTTTAGATGAATTTATATTTATATTTTTAGAGATGCTGTTCATCTTAATGAAATCGGTGTTGGTTCACTGACAACAGTGGATATTTGTGAGATGGTGTTGACTAGGAGAGAAGGCATCTGATCACTTAACTTGTTGTGATAGCATCTGCACTTATGAGAAAATAACATAAGCATGAACCAAGAGGAGCTGGACCAGAAGTTTCGCAAAGACTGCTCAAGTGCAGACAAAGAGAACACAGTGGAAATGCAGACACTGATCAGAAGAAGAGAAATGCTTCCGATGCTTTCCCACCAATCCCCTGGTTGATTGTGTCTTCGTGCAGTGGTGTTTTTTTTTGGATGTCAGTGTTTCAGAGACAAGGGAATATGTTTTCATTATTTTTTTGGTACAAAACTCTTTTTTTGTACTCATGTCCCAAATTCATGTAAAAAAAAAAAGAAAAAAAAAAAAAAAAAGGACGCTGTCTTTTGTCACATTAGTCTGAGTTCTCATTTTATTTTAAGTTTTTATAGTTAACAACTTACTTTGTAGTAAAATTGCTATAAGTTTTTAAAAATTGAATAAGCAAATGGGAGCTTTTGTTGTGGCTCTTTGGTGAATTTGCTTGCTCTTAAATCTGTTAGAAGGGTTATTTGGTTTCCTGCTGGTTACATTTACATGCACGTCAAGAAATTTAATCTCAATGCCACAAAACAGAAACATGACACAGCAGGACAGCTCTTCAATTAAATATTGTATTCATGCACAGACTCTCCGGGTACCGCCCCTTCTTCAACACGCAAACTGGCGACAGTGTTAAAACCAGGCAAATAAGATCATGAAGTGCAACAATATAGATATTAAAGAGTACAGTAAACCTGGGCATGATGTTCAATATCCCTATCCACAAATCAGTATTTTATTCAACGGTGAATCAAATTACTGGTGAATGTACGAGTTAAGTCACCAGGTGGCCAGAAACACAACACCAAATGTTTCTCTGTGTCTGCTGGATGTGGAAATAGTCAGTGGGTTGCTAACACATTACAGCTTTATAAGGTGATAATATGTCAGGCTGTGGGTTTGTCACCTTGTTCTGGAGTTCCTCTGCCCCCAAGTGGCCAAAATAACATTAATGCAGCTTTAAATGTCATGATTATTCAATCACACCTATGTAATGATTAGCAGAGAGACAGTGTGCTTATCATTATGGTGTGAAGGGCATCGTGTGTTGATCACTAGTTTGGTTTCACTGGATAGTCCTGAGAACAGTGCTCCCTGCAGACTGAGAGGATGTTAGCTCTACAGTACAGACACTGATGAAAGTCTGATTGTTAATGGAAGAAATGAGGATAATATTGCCTGTGTTGTCTCTGTTGAGGAAATGGGTCAACAATTTAAATCTGTGCTTTTGGTTTATTGATTTATTTACAGGTCGGTTCTGCTTTTGGGGTAACTGGCTGTCTGCCACCAAATGAAGGGAGATCTTCCACTTTTCTAATCCACACACAAAGTTTGATTAAACCAAAGTCATGATACAGCAGGAAACAGTCAATGATATAAAAGTGGAAACATTCCAGTTGGCCCTAAAATAAAATGTGTCATGACAAGTTATGTTGCAAGCATGAGGAACAAATGGTTTTAACTTTAAATGTAACTTTGAGGGAAAAGCTGTTAATATTTATGTGGATTGTAGCTTATAACACACTCCATTAAACTTGACAGTAACTATCGGTGTACAGAAATGTTGGTCACCCTTTGTGGGGAAATAGCTGTTGCTCTGGATCATCCACATCTTATTTTGATTGATAAATTACAGCATTGCAGTATTACATGGTGCCCTGCAATTTTTGAAGGAGATTTGTTTTTTCTTGAATCTTTGTGTAAGCTCTGGTTGTGTGTTTCATGCAGTCTCATGTTGTGCCCAGTTGAATGTGTGTGCTCTCCTATTTTAAGTATTAATCCTCAAAATGGCACTTCTCTGACAATCAAACTAAATCAACATGTAAAGTAGCAGTCAGACACCACATAGAATGTAAATTTGAATACGCAAAACAAAATTTACCCTATACACGTTATAAAGCACAGGTCAGTTTCACCATACAATTGAGTGTATGTTAGAAGTATGTTTTACATGTGGACAAAGGCAAATTTTTAAATGCTTGTAGTCAATAGAATGTTATTTGTCAATAGTATTTATTTTTCAACTATGTAAATCAACCTGCTTCTGCATGTATCAAAGATAGAAGGTCCAATTTCTTTTTTTATAGCCTGTTTTTTATGATTGTTTATAGGATTTTCTAATCATACTTATATAGAAAACAGGAAATTACTAAGCAGCTGTCAAAAAATATCAAAATAAGACTGAAACACATGAATAACTGTAAATAAACATGTACATAACAGAATACCTGCAATAAATTTAAAAACATTAACACATTGTTCTTTCGTCTGTTCTTGCTGAACATTTTTTTTTCAGGATAAAGTATGTTTCTGCTATCAAAAGGTAATTTTCAGTATTTTGTAATTTCATTATCTCCTCTCTTATGTTGGCATGTCCAGGCTGAGCTTCATTAACATTTCACTGACTATCCTGTTAGCTTTGCTGCACCTTTCTGGGCGAAACAAATTATATCTTTATTGTTCTCATTGATAAATGGAGTATGGTGACCTCAGATCATTTTCAGTATATCTCCACTCACCGTCAACCCAAGCCAAGGTCTAATCTGAAATAACAGCAGGGCCTTAACTGTACAGTTTGCATTTGTAAACCAGACTATTTGCCTGTGACAGACATGAGTTAATGTCAGTCAAATGCAGTGTTGGCAGCAGGTAATTACACTCTAGCATCATTTTACCCCACAGATAATCCACAGGATTAAATGTCTGCAGTCTGGACAACCTACTCAAGAGCTTCTACCCTGATAAATCTCTTGCACGTGTGTTTGTTAAACACAGTGTTAGAGTAAATAACACTACTGCTGTACTCAGTTTTAAACTGTAAGTTTTTCTGGCCTCAAACTGCTTTGTGATACTGTCGTTATGTATAGCTGATGGAAAGCACCTGCAATGACATCACTGAGGTGTGACCACTAGAGGTAAAAAATACAACTCATTTTGCTTGTGTGAATCAACACTCAAACATGCCTCAGTATTTGTATCAGTAAATTAAAGCAAAACTATGTAACTTTTGCTGAGCAGAGGCAACAGCGGCCTCTTCAGCCACAAGACACTGGTGCATTAAATTGTCTTGAAATCTGAGTCTGAGCGGTTATGGGTACTAAAGCAGCGTACCATGGCATGGAAAGAAAACAAAGCCTATTAATCACCAAAGCAACAAATGCAAAATTCATTGAAGTGGTTTGTAAAAGAAAAAAATTACAGAGCTAGCTTCCTCTGTGTGTGTCATAGTGCTGTAAGGTGTTTTGTGCCTTTACACAAGCATTACACACTACTATCTACTCAATCCAAGTTACACAGTGCAAGAACATTTGTGCAGGGTGCAGAGTGAGAATGAACAAGGTGCTATTCTCCTATTACAATCTGCGTACCATTAAAATTATTTTGAAGCCGTGGTAAAATAGTTGCATAATTTCACTTCAATGTGTTACTGTATTACTGTAACATCAATTGCAGATTTTGACTAGTTTTAGTTCAGTAGTGCTGATTCAAACTGTTTTATAAAGTTCAGTACAGCTAGGACCATACCGTCACTCAAAGATACCAGCATGGAAATTAAAACAAGAAAGCAGCTCAAAGAAATGAAGCCATCATTAATTTGTATTATTTACACATGTGATTTTCCAACGATGACATCAACATCATCGTTGGAAAAGCACATGTGCCATAAAAAAGTCTACTGTGTTACAGTTTGGGAACTTTAACATCTACCCTTTTACTCTTGAAGTAAAAGCTGAATTGCTACATCAAGGGAAGAGTGACAAATGCCAGAGGAGGTTCTCCAGTCAAGATGGCTACCATCACTGGTAGCCTTGTGAAGAAGGATGTTGTGTCACTAGGGTGGTACAGCGTTCAGCCCTGCAGCCACAGGTGCATCAAACTTGTTTTGCCCCTGGCCAGAGAAGCATAACACACTTACAGAGGACAAACAAGTACATCTTCATGTCAAACCTGATACATAAAGAAGCAGACTCTCAGGTTGTGGACACATTAGGTGGAAGGTGGGCCACGTTTGTAATTAGTAGCCCATAGGTTTCACAGCATAACAACTATTCTTTTTAAGAAAATAGTGGTGTCATGTAATACAGTATACTGTACGTGCAGTAGTAGCACATGGACATTTTCACATAGAGCAGACAGACTTGTGAGAGTAAGTATGAACTATGCAGGGTTTGTAATTTGCTGTGATATTACCTTCCCCCATTATTTGATTCTCACAGTCTCTTGGTTTCTCCTCTATTTGTCTTTCACTGTCTCTACCCATCCCTCTGCCCCTTCATCTCCCTGCTCCCTGCTCCCAATCCCTCCAGCTACCCCTCCACTCTCTCTACCGCCCCATGGCCAAACACACTGACCTAGACTCCCCAGCCTTTCTTTGATGTGAGTGATGTGACCCCTGCGCTCCAGATGCCCCTACACCGCCAGTCTTATCCTCTCCGCGAGCCAGCACGGCCCACAGAGAAGGACGATCATTAACCCCGTACAACCCGGGCCTCCCATCCACCGCTTAAACACATGATGTATCACAACACCCACCCACCCCCATGTGTCCCCCTCAGATTCACCCAAACATGCATGTGTGGGCGAGGACTGGTGATGCAATAGGCTCTTTAAACATTTAAAGAATAGGTCAGCTTTTCAAAGGGAGGGGCTGGAACCTTTGGCCACTGCTTCAGTTATCATGGTCAGCACTTGAAAGTCTGGTGATATGTCAGAAGGAAAACAAATGAATGTCTAATGAATGGAAAGCCTGAATGATGAATGAAACTTCACACTGGTACATTGCTGGTTTATTTGGATTATGAGTGTATATCTTTGCCATACCTGGACTGATAGGGTTAGACTGGATGGAAAGAAAAAATGTTGTTTTTTTTCCACTAACTGATTGAATATGATGAAATGTAGGAAAAAAAATGATCAGAATATGTTGAAACTTAAATGAGAAGAAACACACTGAACAGCACTGAATTCCTTATAAATACATCACGAATCCTTCAGTGAATCCTACATTGTTTTGTTTCTTCAGCAGAAAGAAAATTAAAACAAGTCATCTCAGAGTAATGATGAGTCATGGCCTCAGTCAACCTTAAATCTGAAACCTAAACAAATCATAGTCTGGGTGCCCCTCATGACAAAGGAGAAGAGTGCAAGAACAAGAGCATTCCTAGGGCCAGAAAAACGAGGGAGGGGGATTACTTTATTAAGATGTACTGAAACACAGATCACCACAGATGGATGAGCGCCTCGCACAAAGAGGGTTTTCAGAAAATCAAATCCATCTCATGCAGGAGTCATATATATCTGTTTAAAAAGTCAAACTGTTGCAACTTTAGGTCTTTCATTAGAAACTGGGAGCCCCCTTTTGAAAACCTTTAGACAACAGGCTAAGACATCAATGTCATAGGGCTCCATCTAAGCTTAAGAAGACAAAGCGAGGAAGGGACAAAAAGGTGAGCTCTCATAATAACCACAGGATCGTGATTCTCCTTGCAACTCTAATAAAGAGGCACCAATCTTGGCCTCAATCGACAGAGCATCTGGGCCATCCTCATAAGGAGGCAAATGCTAATATTGCTCTTGCTGGAAGATAAAATAAAGTCTAGTCGACTTTTCTTGACACATTCCCAGGGCAGATGTTTAATGCCTGGCCTGAGGCTTGTAACAGAATGGTAGTGGAGGTCGATCTGGAATTAGCAGAGCCCTCCATCAGATAACACATTTTCTGGTTCATGTAAAGACATCCACCATATCAACGGAGACATGCATCACCGTGATGTGAAATCTGCATCTGCACATGGCGGACGGTCTTTGCTTCCACAGCCGGCATGGGACAGGAGCGCTGAAATGGGAGCACAGACCCTTCCATCTCCCACTATTCAGTCTTTCAGCACCACTCCTGGCCAGAGTCTGTGGAGGAGAGTGGGAGGACAACAGGGAGGAGGGTAGGGAGCGTCCTCTGGGGGAGGCAGACAGGGATGGTGCAGTGTTGATAGGGTGAGAACCAGAGAGTGTCTCAGAGCTAGAAAGCAGTGCAAAAGCTGTTAAGCTGTGTCCATACGGTAGCAGAATAACTTTGAACTAGAACTGCTGGCTGTGCATTTTTGCACATATGTACCCTTGTGACCTAAAGACTTGCTGGCCCTTATATGTGGTCTCTGTGTAAAATCTTACAATCTGCCCTTTTCCTAAGAATAATAATGTCCCTCTGGTAGAGCTGTCATGGTCATAGCACAATAACTGCTGCAACTGCTGTTGTGAAGGACATTGTTCACTTGCCTAATAAAGAATAACATTCTGCTGCACTCACAACATTTTGTTAAATAAGCTACTTGCATGGGCTGGTTCAAATCCCGATGACTTCAAATCAAATCCTCGGATGGACAATAAAGGTGTCCCACAGGGATCAATAACAGACTCCCTACTATTTACAAAATAAAATATATTTATGTATAGAGTAAATATAGTAAAGTAATTATTATTTCCAAGAGAACATTGAAATCTCAGTTTTTATGCTGATGATACTATCTTGTATGTCCCACTGTGACCCAGGCCTTCCATAGGCTACAGTCTGGTTTTGAAGACTGCTGCAGATCTCTTATCAGGGTAAAGCTTGTTCTTATCAACAAAAAGGCAAAATGTGTGGATTTTAAAAAAAAAGCACATATCATTGATATTTATACTCTGATCCATGCTGTCAGGCTATACCTTACTGTATTGACTGGATCTCCATGAGAGCTGTACTGAGTACAGCATTGTTCTTGCTGAGGAATTTGATTAGATAGACAAAAAAAAAAAAAAAACCTAAGCAGTCAAATTCAGTATATCCCAATCCCAATATGTACCAGAACAAACTTTGTTCTGGTACATATTGGGATCTTGATTTTAATGATCAAGACCCCTGAATAAGTAATGTTTAATTAACTAACTACTACAACTACAACATATTACAAAACAGACTGATATAAAGGCAGACAGGAAAGAGAAGAGAGGGGACAGAGTCTCAATTCACTTTCATGTGACAAGAAACAGATTATGGTACTAGTGAGAAATATTGTTTTTATCATCTAAAAGAATGTTGAGAAACCCTATGTGATTCTGGGCCAAATCAATTTACAATAACTGATGAGAAGTCTTTCCGTGACAGGTAAATTATGACTGTGCAAGAATTCTTATCCCACAAGCCAGTTGAGTGAAATATTGTGCTGTACCAACCATGCTATCCGGTTTAGTGCAAAGAACACACATCTATTCATCAATTACATGAATGCATCTTGGTGGAGACACTTTTTAATCATGGCCTGCATTAATCTGGATTTGATTTTAACATTATGTTTTCATCAAACAAAAAGGATTCACTGTCCCACAATGACAGACCATTTTTAACCAAAAGGCTGCTCTCAACTTCAGCTCTCTGTGGAAGATAACCAAGAGTGAGTGAAATTATAGCATTTGCTTGGTAAAGCCATCATATCAGATTTGAATGGATGGTTAACATTGCAGAAGTCCCATCCATCCTTGTCATGGGGAGACTGGGCAGGGTAGACCATAAGTGTTTCAATGTCAAAGCTGGGCCCAGCTGGAAAGTGGCCTCCAGCTTTCTCATCATTAGAGCTGATAAGGCACTGTGGCCAGGCTCCCTCCATCCCTCACTCAGTCTGTGGGAATTACAGGTACAGACTGTAGGTAGAGAGCAATCCTTTCTCTGTTCCACCTGGGTAGCAGTTTCCCCATATGGAACACATTTAGACTTGTGTCAGTCCTTTGAGATCTTGAGTATGCTGGTTTGTTTCAGTATAAACATCTCTATCTACTTTGTCCTGGGAAGATCTCTACAATGCAGCTACCGGTTATATTGTTATAGTCACAGAGTAGATATAACACAGTAACACAAAGTGCAATACAGTGATGAAAGAAGTCTTTTGGCTGCCACTAATCAGACAATTAGAATAGTTTATATGTTGTTATGTTTGAAATTACCATTAAAGGACCTTAACTTATTTTCATCGGTACCAATGTTAGAGTGTTCCCAGATCTCAGTTCTTTCTTTGGTGATTACAATTTCATACCCAAGAAAACAAAAATATCATCCAAGTTGCAATGAAATAGAATTATACTTCAATTGACTTCAGTTGATTACCTGAGCGTATTTGGGGCACAGTGGGCCCTGTTTTATTTGGGTATTAATGGTCGGTCCCTTTTTTTTATCAGTTATCTACTATACAGTTGTTTGTCTTCTGTAATAACTACCATATGAGCAGCTAATGGGAATTAAATCATTTCAATTAAGAAGATAAACAAGTAAACAAAGGTTAGCTAAGACTGTGACATGTTGTTTCAACTTATTAAAAGATTATTCTATTCGAATCAGCCCATTACTTTGGCAATTACTGAGTTAATTTAGACACGACAGGTGAAAATGGTCACATTGTAAATGTCCAAATTGATCGGAGATCTTGGTGGAACAAGGTCGCGTGAACACTGATCACACCTAATCCAATACCAGCAGGACACAGTGGGCGTAAATAATCTGGTCATACAAAGCTGTCGATTGAGCAGCATTGCAACAAGAGTGTACCACACCCTTGTGCAAAAACCATGCCACAAATTATGCACCAGCTGTGGGATACCTCTGCCGTGATCGCAGCCATGGCTCTATAGGAATACTCAACAGGGAGCTCTGTAACTGCTGGGGGGATCAATACCATGCCTACAGAGTAACTGAACCCAAGGGTAGTGAGGCAACAACCCTGCCTGACCCCTCTGTGCCTTCAGAGACAGTGTGCCAACACAGCAAGTCAATACGTCTAGAGGCACCAGTATGGGGCCATCACGTTTTGGGACAGCAAGTTGACTTATCATGCGTGTCGCAGCCAGTCTCCAAGTCATTTTGTGGAAGTGGTATCTTTTAATTGTGTTAAATCTCTCAGATACTTAATTATCTTTTACCAACATTTAGAAAATGCTTTAGTTTGTGATTTAATTACAGTTACAACATTTTCTCTATTTTCATCATTTGTTGTCATTTGTTTTTGTTTATGAACTACATAACAATAAAATACTATTGATCTAAATGCTTCACCTTTATTATATATTGTCTTTAATACCGTCAACAGTGTAACCATTACATTACAAGGTGACAGGAATAGTTGAGTCTCTTATGGGATTACTACAATTTTGCTTTGGAAACATAAAAGGAGCAGAGAATAGCAGAGAGATCGGCTCTTTCTATTAACACCAGTTCCAAATCAATAAATGTTATTCTCTTGAGGTGCTCTTAGCTGTTTGTGGCAAGGTATTGATCTCCCTAAATGCAGGTGTCTACATGTTGCTCTTGGAGAGACACTGTGGCCCGTCTGTGTGCCAGTATACCCCCAGAACCTACCCCCACCCCCTTTGCCCTTTGCTTTCACTCCCCCAACTCTCTCTCTCTCTCTCTCTCTCTCTCTCTCTCCCTCTCTCTCTCACCACCCAGGCTAAGCAACCAGCGTAGCACCTCCACAGAGGCCAATGTGTGACTTGATGCCATCAATAAAACCATCATCTGAGATGGACTTCCATCACGCCCCGCACAGTTAGTCAGGCCCTCTGCAATGAATCACCTTTATAGAGGCAGGCCCTTGAGGAGACAAACACTCAATATCTCACCAGTAGGTTTTTTTGGATCCATACCAGTTCATGTTTCTGCTTTTTGTTTTCCTCTTCGTGTTTTTTTCTGCTTTGTACTCTAGGTCTTTGGGGTTCTGGGTTAGTCAGCAACAGCACTCACCGGATAAAGACAGAGTGGCTTTGAAAAGTATTATAGTTTAAAGTGAGCAGTGGATGAATGACAGGTAAAAGTCAAGCAAACATGACTCCCTCTGAAGTGGAATTAAAATAAAAGGGATCAAAAAGTTACTGTGAGAGAAATATCTGAAAACTGAAACAGCTAATCAAGGCTGTTAGTTTGCTGGGAAGTTTGGAGCTGTTGTAAATCTGAGCGTAAAGGTGCTTTGCAGGATAACTGAGGACTGCAGATTACCAAGCTTCTTGTGTCTGTGAATCAGCTGTTCTGCTTTTATCTTACCCCTGACAGGTTGTTTGGTTTTTGTAACAGCTTATTATCTACGCATGTGAAAAAGGTCACACTTTTGTAAATGTGTGTGTGTGTGTGTGTGTGTGTGTGTGTGTGTGTGTGTGTGTGAAAGAGAGAGAGAGAGAGACATTCTGGGAGAGGCTGTGATATGTAGGTGGTCTTCTTCTTTCTCACACTTGAAAAACAAATTGGCGCTTTAGCAAGATCAGACTTCAATCTATGAAATACCAACCAATTTCTCCCACACTTCACTACAAGCTCAAGATGCCAATTCAACAATTTTGCGACCTATGGTCCTCTCCTTAAAGGATTTAGTTTTTTTGTTCAAGCTGTGTGAGGCTCAGTTTTCTTTCTACTTCTGGCTACAGATACAAATCAAATTGGGGACAAGTCAGCATGTCATTAGAATACATAGATGGTTAGCAATGTGAGGCTAACACTTGACAATTGACAGTAACAGTATGGAAGACACCCCACTGTCCCATATCTTAACAGAGGGCTTTATCACAACAGATGGGTCTGAAAGGACACTAAACTCCTAAACTGACTGATAGGACAACAGACAGACATCAGCCATGATAGGCATGTCTTTAAATGCTGCACACAAACATAACTGTAATCTATGAAGTGTCATTTAGGTTATTCTACTCTGGTCTCTGTGATATTTGAGCCACTAGTTTTCACACTGCAAGTGACCAAAGATGTGACAACTGATGTTTTTTGGAAGAAATTTGAGAAATTAGGTGCTACTAATGTAGAATCTGTTGATTTATGAAGTCATTTACTGCCATTAAAGTCCAAGGCAAGGTGTGATGTTACAGAAATTCCCATCATAGTCACCGCTATGTCTATGTATATCCTTGCTGGTGTAGTTTATACAATCTTTTTTTTCTCTCTTTCCAAGATCCACACTGAAGGTAACCTACTTCTGCAGTGTTTGGGCTCTCAGGGAGAGAACTGCTACTCCCGGCGTTCGTCCAGAATGTAGCTGAGATGGATGAGTGTGTGACAGCACTCTCCCTTTACTCTGTCTGTATGGGAAGCTCGTACTTCAGTGTATGTGTGTGTGTGTGTGTGTGTGTGTGTCTGTGCACTGGCTGTATAAACTCACCCAGAGGGACCCCAGGCTTGGGGGAGATAAAGACCTCTCCTAAAATGTAAACACTCTCTGAAGTGGCGAGCGGGGCAGCTGCAGTTGCACACACACACATTTAGAGAAATGCAGTCCCAAGGTCAAGGTTAAGCGGTACACTCTTTCAAAGCTCACTTTCCCTCTTGACCCTCCGTCTTGCTGTTGGATCTGCTCTGAAGTTTGGGCACTGAAACATAGGCCACTTTGACAAAGAAAAACAGTGAGAATGTGCAAAGGGCTGGTGCTAGAGAACATGTGGTAACTGCTAGCACAAGCAAGACACAAAAGAAGTTCTCATTTAGGCCCATTACTGTAGCACTTTGAGTGCAAAACATTGACAAGGAAGGAAGCAGAGATTTAAAGCTTTAACTGGGTAAAAATGTATTTTAGTTGCATGTAGGTTGAGTGAAGAAATGTTGCAGATTAATCAAACTACGATCCGATTTAAAAGAATGGCAGCAGGATTGTTGGGAGAATGATGAAGGTTAAGCTGGTGCTTCAAATGAGACGAGGGCCTTCATTTCTAAAATTATCTTATGATCAAATTTCCTCTTAGACCAGGAAAATTGAGATGGAAGGAAATTTTCCACAGTTAGTGTACGGTCCTAGTTCTACCAAACTTCACAGTTCATCACAGAGGGTAGTAGTTCATTACAACATGAGAAAATAAACAGATCAGGAGTTGGAGAAATCACTGCAAATTAAGGTCAAAATTCTCCAAAAGGATTGCAAAGAAAAAGAACATCATGGCATCGATAATAACCATGATCGCTTTTCCTTGCTCCTATTTGTCATTCAGTAAAAATGAGCAAAAAGGTCAATTTGTCAGTAGACATTAGGCATGTTTAATTTCCACACATAAATCCAATACACTGTAACACTTATGTAGTCTTTACTTCTACCTTAGATTAATTTTTAGACAATGACATTAATATTAAGTAAACATTATTTTACACCCACACTGCCAAGATTGAAATAAGCTTTTGCATGACAAATGTAATGAAGCAGTAAGAGCATGAGTCAGTTTTAAAGTGTGTCAACAAGAGCTTGTCTTGCATGGGCCTGTGCACGCTCAGTTTACATCCGAAGTGCAAATCCAATAGTCGTTTAAATGAAATATATGAAAGATGAATTGATAGAGAATATTTAAATGTTAGGAAAAATATATGTTGCATGAAAATACAATTGAAGTTAGCAAACTGTATAAAAGAAAACTGAGGTGTCATCACACTGATGTCTTCTAGAATAAAGTAGCAGCACAACATCAGTGTCCAAACAGAAATGAACACCTTAATGCACAGATATACACAATAATACTCCCAGTGGTGTGTGTAGATGTGTTATTACCAGGGTGATGTTTGTGTGTACAAAGGATAACACACTTAACAAGTACTTAACAAAGTACCTTCTGCTCGGTGAGAGTGCTGTGAAAAATGAGGAGGGGGCGGGGGTCTGGCAGGAATTGCTGGTAATCTTCGCTTGAGTCCATCTTTATTATCTTGGTCAATGGACAGAAGTGGATCTTGAAGTAAAAATACCCAAGCCTGCTTCTCATCAATGTGATGCCCTTATCTGACATTTGAAATACATTCAGTGGGATGAGCGAGTGCATGATGAATGGAGCCACGGCTGAGATATGTCTACTGAATTTATACACATGCTGAATTTATATATGTAAATATATCACAGGCCTTTAGTAGTTTAACTTGCATACTAATAATTTTGTTAATGTGCCTTGAATTTGATGTCATAATCACTCAAATCACCTGTAAGATATCTACTGTATAGATATAATTTTTCTGTAATTTAACTGAAGCAACTGAGAAATTATAGGACAGAGAAATTTGCCAAAAGTGCTGCTTTATTTGAGTTCAAAGCAGATAGATTATAAACACTGTGGGCGTTAAAGGCCTAACAAGGGCCTAATGTTTTTACAGTTACAGTACATTACAAATTACAATGCAATTGCCATAATTTACTATAACATTCCTTTTAAATCACAGTTCAGGATTGTGGTTGTGATACAAAAATGAAACAAGTGGCTTGAAGAAGACAGGGTATGAAATGTGAGAAATTTAGGGCTGGAGACAATTTAGTCACTATTTTTCTTAGGGATTTGTTACTGGTAATTTCATTGTGCTGACAGACAGAAATAAATAAGGTCAGGATGTACATAAAGTTTATTCTTGCAACTGACAGGAAAAGTCACAGGGTTAATAAGAATGACCATCACGTCCTTGAAGCGAAACAGATATCAAGTCAACACAGGGAGGAGACAAGGGGTGAACATTAGCTGCGTTTCAAAACGACAAAGTGAGAAACTGCAGCTCACAGTCTCCAATAGTTCCACTCTGGTGAGCTATTGATTTTGTCCCCAGTTCTTTTAAGGCTCTGGACACTCTGCGGCCTTCGGTGGCACTCTTTCGTCCTCCTCGGGGATGCGGGATGAAAGGACGCCGCCACCAAACAAGTAACTCAAATGTGTGGTAAATCGTTCAGGGAAACACCTCCAGAGATGGCTGTCCTTGTTTTTAAACTGAGACAATAGCCCTCTATGTTTGCTGCCCCATCCCTAAGCTGTTTAGGGACGCAAACACTTGCTTTTGACTCGGTCAAGTGCAAAGAAAAAGAGACAAGGACCAGAAAACCAAATGGGGGGGGGATATGCAGTTAGTGCACCTTGTTTATCTGCACACAGCAGGAAGAGTGAGTGACATGCAAAGAACTTTCTGTAACAAAAGGCATTTCAAATACCTAAATGTTAAAGTACTCAAAGTTTTTGGGTTTGTCACAAGTAGTTTTGTTTCAGTTACTATGTTGTTATTATGTTGTGAGATTATTTGTATCATCAAGAGTCAGTATTTTTTCCTCATCATGTTATTTTGCCTCTTGTTGTTGTTTCGTTTTCTTTATAAAGTCATTACTTACTAACAGTTACTGAAAAGAAACTGGGAACAGTTCCCAAGCTTGCAGATGGAAATATCAAAACTGACCTCAATATTAGAGATAGTGGGAATTTTCATCTATTCAAAGTATTTATTTCATTTCATTTTTCAAAACAAACTACAAACAGATATTCAGCACAACAATAATAGGACAAGCAAAACACTGACAAAGTAGCTCAAGTAACTGAGTGCAACTGCCGCTACAAATAGAGACTGTGTTATGATGCAGGTCAGTTATCAGTATTTGTCAAACTGTCACATCTATTTTAGTTAAAATTCATGACCACTGTTCTTTAATTGTGTTGCTTGGCATATGATTGTGATTTTTAAGACCAACTCACATCAAAATGGTCCGCTAAACCTGTTCTATTGCAGACGAATTGGCAAATGACATAATACCTTCCCATTAAGCAATGCCTGTAATTGTTATTTAGTTTCTTCACAGCTAAATTAACTCTTGCTGAAGTGTTTTCATTATTTTATTAGAATCTCTTTGCATAAATTTGTCGAGGATAGCTTAATTGTAAATAGGGAATAATTAGTCACAAGTAGCAGACATGATCATCAGTTTTTCAGTGCTATGCTGCAGAATGGCAGCAGGAGCGGTGAGGGCATTAAGCCACCAGGCGAGCAGACGGACGGGCGGCAGATAAAGAGGGCTCTATTAGTCTCGGCTCATTGTGCCACTCTGATTTCTTTCTACTTCCTAATTGGCTGGCTTCTGTAGGCTTGGCGGCCATATTTCAGTTTAAAGGAGAAGGCTCCATGGGTCACGGGAATAAAGGGGCCCATTTGACAGGTCAGCAGGCTGATGTCTACAGCATAGTCTTAGGTCAAAGGTCAAACTAACATCAAGATAGGCCGTGGCAGTGTGGGTCAGCTCCTACACCAGGAGAGCCCAGTAAGTAAGTCAGCAGACTGACTGGAATGTTGTATCTTAGCATTTTACAAGGAAAAAAATTTCTTAGTGTGAGCCATAGTTCTGACTCATAGTATTTGACTTTTGAGGGAAGATTCAGCCGCTATGAAGCTATGAAACTGCCACAGTAAAACATTACCAATTCAAATACTTTAGACAAGTCATACCTATTGCTAATAATGCGCATTATTTTAAATTACTGAATTAATGAACTTGATATGATTTTAAACCCATTATTTTCAACACAACCCTGCCTTAGTAACTAGCCACTAGCCAGTAGATGAGGATTAATCAGTGGTCAGTGCCTATATCAGTGAAACGCACACCCAGGGCTCACAAGATCTACAAGATTTTAAACAGTAGTGTGTCTGACGGATGCAAGGAGACGATGTGTTGTGTACTGGTCCATTTTATTAATGTAATTACAAAAATTTGATTTGTAGCTGTGATACAAAGAGGGTAATTGAGACTTGAGGTTCAAGTGAGACGTGGTGATTTGATATAGATTGTTGATTTTACTCTTTGTTCCATACACTACTGCAGCAAAGTATAACAAAAATAACTAAAGAAATCCAATTATGAGTAATCCATGAATTGCAGTAGTCAGGGGGCTTAAGTAACTGACAACAGTCTTTAGGAGGGATTTGGTTTGTACAACAGATCACATTGGAATCAGCACCCTCCCTAACTCGATTAGCATTAACATTCACCTCCAGGAGATGAGTAGCCTGAAAACACGCACATTTTGCACATGCACACACACACACACACACATATATATACATGCGCACTCGCACACAAACGCAGGACAGTCTGCCTGGCACCAGACTGCAGTGCACGGCCAAATGAGATGTGTGAGAGCCCCCTGCTGCCAAGAGGCGGACAGGAAGAAGAAACAAACCCTCTCTAATGGAGACATGACATGCTCGCCGGGGCGGAAACTCAAACAAACGATTAATGGGCCATGGAGCCTTCAGTACAGCAGCAAAATACCCTCCACCGCTCCCCCTCTCTGTGCTCCTTTCGCTCTCTCGCTCTGTCCCACGTTGGCTGAGGGGGTCCGACATTTCAAGACCCAGGCCTCTACCCCGAGGCGACATGTTTCTGCTACCCCCTTACCCCAATTCTACTGAGATCCCTGCACTGAAGTGAGGGAACAACAGAACATCGCTATCGTTAACATCTCAGAAGAAGAGAAGTGTAATTCAGCTGTTGGTCTGTTGCTATTCTGTGTTTTAACTTTCACACCAAGGCACTTTGAAGGGTTTTTTTAATATGGTAGGCAAATACCCAACTTATCACTGGGTTGCAAGGCTGTTTCAGGGAGCAAGAGACACAAACGTTCTGCCCCTATCTAGACAAGACAAGAGTCCTGAGATCACGTCTTCTGGTAAAGAGCAGCTCAGCCCTGTTTGGCCTCCCACTGGAGACAGTGACCTAACAATGGTGACGCAGAACCAGGCGAGACAACGAGGCCTGGGAAAAGATAATGAGCAAAATCCACACATAGGTGCACATCCCCCGCAAGCCACAAGCATGGCGTAAAGTGCTGATAAATGACAGAAAGAGAACAGACAAAATAGGGGCTAAAGAGCTTTGTGTAAATGTAAACTTTTAGTGTTTAGCTTATCGAATGGAAATCCAGCGCTTATTGTAAAGTAACAGTATTTCTTCACAAAGTAAGTTAGTGGCTGCCTGAGTGAGCCCAGGAAGCAATAGAGTGTGAGGGGGTCTTCCATTTTCATGGGGCCACAGAGGTCCATCCAGTCCAGTAGCTGGTGCCGTCTCCCTCTTTGTCTAACCTTCCATCTCCTCAAACGCCCCAGCTTCAGCAAAGGGCAGCGAAAGAAGAGGGGAAGAAGGGAAGCCCCCTTACGTTCATGTGTTTTGATTAGCAGGTAATGATCTTTGATCTAATGCGCTGACTGGGAAAGTGCGGCTCCCATTGAAATCCGGTGGATGCTTGGCCGACCTGGAGCCAGTGTCACTTCTCGTTAGGGCCTGCAGCTCCATGACCTCCCCGTTGCCAGTCCCAGCCCCCTCCTCGCAGCATGAGCACCCTGCGTAATGATATCAATAGCAGCAGGGGTGCAATGAATACAAATCCGCGTGCAGAATGTTTGGACAAGAATTCGCTCCCAGCCCTCCCTGCCGCCCTGCTCACCACTGCCCCCCCACACACACATACAAAGGGCTAGATTAGGCTGTAATCTGGATGGTTGATTTCACACAAAATAGTTGGAACAAATGCCCCCTGCTGGTTAGCTATAACTTAATATGTTTCAAAATTTACTAGATAGACTTGATGTCTGTTTTTACAACTGTGCAAGTAAACCACAATAAAAAATTTAAAATCAGCATGTGAAAATGTGTGTGATTGCACTGAATTGTTTAAAATTATTCATGCATGCAACTAGAGCCATTCAAGCCGCAAAATATATGATAATGACTGTTACATGCTTAATTGAAAGAAAACAAAACTCACTTGTCCAGTTGTATGAAATAGGGCAGCACACAAAAAGACCCTGAAAAAATCTCATACAGAACATATATTTCCCATAACGCTAAATTAAGACATTTATTATCTATACATCAGAGCTCTCATAAGTTGATGTTATGGCCTCTCTGCTGCAGCATATATTTTCATTACTGTATTTCATATCATAAAATGTGCAACACCAAATGGCTGGTGAAAAAGAAAACTACAGCTAGGTTCTGTGACCGGGCACACGGCCATCCCCTATCGAACACTCTGTCCAGTGTTGGGCCTGACATGGCAGCCACCTGATTTCCGTCTCTGGTATTGACACAGCCGTTTTAAAGCAGCCTGGCCACCATCACCCATAACAAAGGTATGTTCATGGAGCTAGCCAATGAAAGCCTCAGTTAAATCAGGGGGAGGAAAGAACCAATGCATTTCTTTTCTGAATTAACAAGACTGGAAAAGCTATAAAATCCCCCTGCTATGAGACCTGTTTATTATCAATTACTGCGGCACAATGCAGCCACACTGTGAACATACATGCATGTGCTGCAGCCATGTGCCTCTCTGCAAAAGATTGCTCGCCATGTGCACATGCCCGGCGCACACAGAGCCTTCTCTTCTTCACCCACCCAGTTCATTATTGCTGTCTGAACGCACCTCTGTTGCTTTCTTACAAAGCTCCTTGGATACATGATTTGATGTTTAATGCACAGTGAGATGGAGCAGCGTCAAGAACAATATCCAAGATGCCTTAGTTTTAATTATCAGAGATAAATGAAGCAGGGGAATGATCCAAAAAGGGAACCCTCAGTGGTTGCTCAATAACACAGAATCAACACAGGGCTAAAATTCCTCAGTCCAATTACAGTGGTTTTTAAATTTGGTGTAAAATTATAAGTAGAGGTTTAAGTAAAAAAAAAAAGAAAGAAACTATATTCAAATTTATATTTATGTATGCTACAAAACACTACGTAACAAGAGTAACTGTCAGTAGTTGTTGACTAGCCTCAAAGAAGATGTAAGTGCTTGTTGCCAAACAGTTTTGTGTCTGTGGTGGGTAACTTCTCTCTGGTAAGAGTGGTAAGAGATGACACCGCTCACGTCGAGCAGGACTGGACACTCACGTCACCACTCTTTAATTAAAGCATGGTTTTGATTTATCTCATTGCACAGAAAACAGCTGGCATGAGTATGTGTGTGTGTGTGTGTGTGTGTGTGTGTGTGCATCTCCACATCCGAGGCGTGCGCTTTGCCACAGTTTGACAGAGGTTTCATGGCTTGTGGTCTGTCATCACCGAGGAAGACACCGCTTAAAATCTGTTAATTGTGAACACACAAAGTGCACATGCTGTCAGTCTGTGGTGCGAGAGGCGAATGAACAGCTCACTCACAGGAAGTTGACTGCCTTCCACTTCTTTCCTAAAACGCTGTGTCTGAAAATCTATGGTCAATATTACATTTTGTTTCCTCTTTTGTTTCATTCATAGAATCTAATATTTCTTTCATAAAGGACTATTAGACTTTACATTCATATTTAAAAAGTCACAAAATAGTCAAGAAGACCACAGATCAGTCAAACGTGGACTATGTTGAATATTTTATCAAACCCAGCATGACATTTACAACAGTGTGAGGAGCCCCATCTCCACTGACTCAACACTCAAGGAGTCTTTGTCTCGAAAGCTTTTAATTCAAGTACATCTCAAATGCATTAGCATTAATATGACTACAGGAAATTAAATCTTAATGTGTACACGAGGAGGCTTCCTGGGGTCACAAATCCTTTGTCATACAGTGTCTAGATTGTTTCACCTTAAAACCATTACTGCACAGATTTTTCTGTTATTTTTCTTATTTCATATGCAATGCTGACAATACACTCAACACATCGAGATTATTTCCTCATAACAAGATGTCCTTTCAGTGTTTGATAATGTAATGAAAAGTGAAATGGCCCCCAACTACATCCAGGCTAAATGAGAGGAAAGATTAAGATAAATAGCTACATCTGGCTCTCACTTGAAACTCTAAAGGAAGTCGAGATAACCAAGGAGGGTCTGGTTATTCATCAACATCCAGACATGTGCCCGTACACAACTGTAACGGCTTAGAAAAAACAGACACAGACAGACGGAAACTCGCCAGCCATGCATACTCGAAAGCAGCACCTGACTTTGGGCCCTGTTTGAAAAAAAATAATTCACAGAGTTTTACTGTAGAGGAGCAGAAGGGAAAGCGATGGATTGACAGCTGGGCCAGGAGGGCACCTGGTTAATGTCACCTATCATCCGGACCCTTAGTGCCCCACACATCCCCTTGCATCCCTCTCTCTTTCTCTCTCCACTCTTTTTCTCAAGGGAGCAACTTTTCCTCCAGATCCTGACTGACATAAACCCCAGAGCCTCAGACCCCAAACAGAATAAGCTGCAGACCCTGGGGCTGCTTGTCTTCTGTCTGCTTCATCTATCTCTTTTTTCCACGATTTCCATCCCCTCTTAACTATCGCTCCCTTTGTTCTCGCAGTCGATCGATGCACCATAACTCAACTGGCCCCCGGTGTTTGATGTCTGAGCTCTGGATATCATTTCAACCGTTTTTTCGTTGAACCAGTGAACCACACTGATAATACCATGTCTCACGAACGCAGGCGTGCAAATGATGTGTGCGTGCATATACACAGATGTTGGCACACACACAATATACATACACATACTAATAAAACATACTAATGAAAAAGATATTGAGGCAGATGTTTAACGTGAGTGAAAAAGAAAAATTAACAGCAGTAAGTCTTCACACACAGTGAACCTGAAAACAAAAAAAACAAAAGACTTGTGCACTAAACCACCTGATGGCACAGTGCAGGTATGAACTTTGCATAGTAAGAGAGAGCAAAGAAAAGAAAATGTTTATGGTTCAATTCATCACATCTGAACGTCATAGTAAAAAAGTGTATATTTGAACACATGAATCAGTTATTCCAGGATAGTCTTTGATAGCAGGATCTCACAAATATTCAGTGAAAGCTCACAAAAACCTCACTCAAATGGTTAGTGCATTGCTCAAGGGTACATCAGCAAGGCATGAGGAAGGCAATAAGGAAAAGGCTAATGCTGCTTCTCCACAAGGCTGATCCCACAACCTTTTGATTTGTCCTCACATCTGACTATTCAAATCCTTCTGTGTGTTTTTACTAGTTTTTACTAATTTGACACACTAATAAATAACAGCTAGCTACAACTCATGTTTGCAATATAGGAAGTAAAGGATTTAAGCAACGTTGATGGAGAAATGTGCAAAGAGGTTCATAACACTTACAAGTGCATTATGCATTATCATTAGTTTTATTTAACAGGTGTATCATATCTGTTAATATTTGTAATTTTCAGTTGTATAGAGTATCAAGTGTGCCCAATAATTTGTGGCATGTGATTATTATTTTTTTACATATTTTTTAAAAACATTATCATTATAGTCATGAATATCCATGTTATAACAATTTTGAAAGTTTAACAAATTATTTCACATTGAGGTTTTTAAAGCTTAATTATTATTTAACAATTATTTGTCAACCATTGCAGTTGTGTTTTATCACATTGCCTATGCCATATTTTTTTTCTTTTGTCATAAGTCTCACTGAAGTAAAAGCCGTATGACATTTTGTGGGCAGATAATAATCTGTAATATGCTAAGAGAGTTGCAAGTAGCTCATTGGCTCTGAACTTTAGCCAGCCAATAACGTTAGCAAAGGAAGAGATACCTATTAGAGGAACACCAGGAACTGGGTTGTGCTGGTTTCCGTTAGCATCCTGAGCCTCAATCAATATTGTTCTTCAAAAGTGGTTGAATCAACTGTCACATTTTACAGCTACATTCATAAATACCGATAAATGTCAAACTGTGGGTGCTGAGGGGATTTACAGAGGTCAGTGTAAAACTTTGAAAAATACTGACCATTCTCTTGAGCTAATGAGGAAGTTGCCCTCTGGTGGGTGAAGTTCTTTAATTTTGTTGTTAATTTTGGGATATCAAAAAAGCATTTACATTTACATCTACAGTCAAAAATAAAATTAATTCTCTTTTTTATTATTTTCACAATGTGGAGCGTGAACAGTAAGCTAGTAAGTTAGTTGGTGGTATAGCTCAGTTTATTGACATTAGCACACTTCTAATCACATTTGTTCTATGTGGAGAACCATGAACCAAACATAGTAAAGAATGATTACTTACAAGGTGAAATTTGATAGAAATCAATAATCTATACAACTCCTACCTCAGCTCCCTTGTCTTGAAGCAGGCTGACTTACCAACTCGTTGCAGTGAGAGATCTGATCTGACCTATCATGTCATGAGATAGAGGAGTGTGTTCAGGTGCAATGAGCTGGGAGGGAGTGCAGTTGTCATGTTCCCTAACGTGTAGCAGGATGTATTGCTGGCAGAAGCAGCAGGGGAGATCCAGAGTCTCTCCTGAACACTCACAGCCTCATGAAAAAATGATGGTTGATTACCTGCAGGAGATGAGCTACGCGGGCCCTCCAGAGTCAGAGGATATCACTTTAGCTACGCTGCTAAAGATGACTGAGAAAGGAGGGAGGAGAAAATCCATCTTTGTCCTGTTTGTCGATTGAGTTTTTTTCTTCTAGATTCGTCCAGAGTATGAGACCTCACACGTTTAATGAACTCATATCAGTCTAATTTCTTACTTCATGTTATTAAATTTGATTGAAAGCACATTTTTCACATTTTCATATTTATAATCTGTGCATCCCTGGGTACATATTTGTGTTTTTGAAAGTATTTGAAAGTATTTTCTGAGACAAATGTGCTAAAAAAAAAAAAAAAAAAGTGTGATTCTAGGGGTTATTCAAAAACACATGCATTAATATGAATGCCTGAAGCTGTTAATGCTACACCAATCTTTGCCCATTTACCGACAACACCTGTCAGCACTGTTACCTGACGCTGGTTTTTCTCAGTTTAAAAACACAATTGTAGATTTGTCTCAGATATCGTTTTTGATGAAGACCCTTTTTTGTGTGTGCCACAGCCCCGCTCTCTAGGAGAACTAGGTCCAGATGGCTAGACCCTTCCCCCACCCCACCCCAAACACACACACACACCAGCCACTCTGCTTATCGGCAAGTTCACTTCACTTCAAGGAACCACTGACAGCTCTGTTAATTAGCACCTTTAGCCATTTCTTCCCAGACACAGACAACACAAAGACATTCATATGTCTGTTAATTCTTATCCTCTTCCCACATCTTTAGCTTGTTGGCCTATTTGGCTTTTCGTTGATATTCTCTTGTGTAAAAATGCCAAAATTAGGCGAATCAGACAACACTTTTTTCCCCTCACATGCAACAGCCTGGTTCCACTTTCTAGTCAGAATTAAATGAACGAGTTGATTAAAAAAGATAAGTAATAAAATAAAATCCATCATGTGCAACATCAGTGTAATTACAAATAAGGAAATCGGAGTTTGAGTTATGGGATTGATCATTTGCTCTTTTTTGATGATACAAAGGTTCTTTCTCCCACAGCACATAGCAACACTTGCAAATGAGTTTTATAGCAAAGTGAACTTTCCATTACCTCCAGATGTTTGTTGTAATCTCCACAATAAAGGAAAAATGGATAAACCCATGGCAATATTTTGCAGCACAGTTTTCATTTTGACCACCTTATTGCCAGCATTAATGATATGATTATCACAGCTTTGGATACTAACAGTGACACAATACGGACAATAATAAGCTCAAACTGAGTCATTGTAAATCCATCATCTCATCATTATCATCACCTCTGCCAGCATCCAGAACAGCACCACTGAGCAAAAAATCCAGAATCAGGCAAACTGGTTTGCCTGAAACTGAAAGACACAAGACACAATTCGCAGCAGAGTGGCATCAGTCCAGGGTCAGTCCCGGGCCCTTGGCCTGTACCCTCAGCGGAACTGAGTTCCTGACCTGTTGGTCATTTGTCCAAAGTGCAGGTTTGACCCCGGACAGCCTGCAGAGGAGGAAAATCAACCCAGAGCTTTGATCTGCTGTTACTAAGGATTGGGAGTAATGAAAGTGCCCCTGCTAAATTACAGTGGGGTTCCAAAGACTAATAAATAATCATGTCCACCAGTTACAGGTGACTGGTACAGATCTAGGTCACATTCTATAATTAGATAGCAAAGATTAATGATGGATAAATACATATTATTAAATTTCATACTGCTTCAAACTGGTGGAAATATTTTATCTGATATCATTTCTTATCAAGGTTTTTATTAATAAAATAGTAGTAAGATCATTTTTGTTTCAGTGATCTGTTCTTTTTTCTTTTATTATCAAACAGTGGCTTAGCTCATTAAGACTTAGTTTCTTCTTGAAAGCGTCTGACCCTAAATCTATTTGGTAATTAATATAAAAGATAAATAAAAAGAGTTGGTCATGGGTCTAATCCTCCTGTGTGTTTGAAGTGGTCTGTTGGAGGCGGGACAAAGGGCACTGATTGATAGTCACTTGGCCTATAGGGCCGGCCGAACTTCCTCCAGAAGGTCACGTCTTGTCTGGCCCCTGTCCACTGCACACTTCCACAACATATCCGGGGTCTTGGCCCTCCAAACCGGCTGACGCTCACACCATACACGCATACACACTCACACACACACACACACACTCTGTACCCCCTCGGCGCCATGCTGCGGTGGTGGTCAGGGCCTTTGCGTGCCATCCAGGGTCTGGTGTGAGGGGGGAAGGCAGGAGTCAAGAGGGAGAGAGAGAGATAGGAAAATAGTCTTCAACCAATCACAACCCTCAGCTCTCCTTATGGAAAAGGTTACAGCACTCCTCCTCCCCCCTCTCCAGTCACTTTAACAGTAATTTTAGGTCATTCTGTCTTTCACGTCTATATTACTCAACATACCAGATGTAAAGTATATAACCTGCTAGCTCTGCACCTGGCTGAATGCATATATATTAGCCTTCAAGGAACAATCTACAACCACTCGACCCTACATTATGTTACTGCAAAGCTGTGGCCACTTTTCAAACGTGCTGTATATTATATCACTTGAGAGTGATCCCTGATGAATGACTCTTTACACAAACTTTTCCACGCCAGTTCTGATGTTACAGTCGTTTCAAACCCACTCACAAACATCCAGAGCTCAAACCTCGATGGGAGGCCCAGACTAGCTTGCCAACCCTCAGGCTTCTGCATCTGACCTTGGACAATGGCTATAGCTCCATCTTTTGGTAAGTAAGTAAAGTGCAGCAGTAAATGAGGACGTGTGAAACGGCTTTTCTTTGGGCTTACACGGAAAAAAGAGAAAGTGCTCAACAAAATCCTTTAAGAGAGAATAATTGAAAACATACTTAAAATATAACACACAAAGTATAGCAGCAGTTTTATGTAATGATAAAAAAAAATGATAAGATTGGATTATGTGGGCATTTGTGCATTAAAAGCTTTTATCAGCAAGAGGAGATAAGAAACTCCTATTTGTATATATGGGCCTATAAAAAAGAATATATTTAAAGAAACTCATTCTATATTACCCTTTCTCTACAGTTGACAAGTTGACCATAATCTGCATTATAAAACTGATGGAAATGTGTTATGCTCTCCTTTTATGTGTATTAAATTAGTGTTCATCACTGCGAATGAAATTAAAATACTTAACATATGTCATTCTGCCAATGGTAATGAATAATACATTTTCTAAAGCTTCCTAAAATAATGATTAAATATGACTAAATAAAATAATTGTTTGGCATGGCAAGCTTCTCAAAGACTCTGTCTTAACAGGCTCTGTCATCTTGTTATCCAAGGTTTGTCTTAAGCGCTTCTACTACTTCGATGTCCAGTGATTATTTTGATTTTCTGTGTTTCTCTGATCCTGGGGAAGACAAATGAAGTGCCTAACCACAGAGAGACAGAGCACTCACAGAGGGTGAAAAGAGAGTCTGGGAAAACATTCCTTAGACGAGGAAAGGAGAGAAGGGTAGAAAGAGAGAGAGAGAGGAAGAATGGAAAGATGTGGTAATAACATTTTTCAGTATGCCCAGTCCTGTACAATATCAAACAAAATTTTATAAACCCTCAAGTTAAAGTGACTATGAAAAGATGAATAAATAGAATCGTTCTTTTTTTCTTTGTATGAAACTTCCACTAATACAATACAAATGCATGAGCCAACAGTGATTGCTGCTGTGTACAAATACTGTGTTTGACATTGTACATAATCACACTTATTCCGAATGTGCATATCAAAATAAGTACAACGATTTTAGTTCAGCTTTACACTGAAATCCCATTAACCCCAAGGTATTGTCATGATATGGTTGAATGCAAAACACATCTCTGCTCTTGCTGTTCGTTAATAATGTAAAACAAATGAGAGGGGTGGGGGGGGGTTAGATAGGGCATGGAAAGAGGATACAGTGGATGACAAAATTATTAGAATTGTATTAAGTGTGAAATTGAATGGATTGGCATAAGAAGCATTAGTGGAAATGTGGAGGAAAGAGATGTATTATAAGTGCTCAGTAAGGCCAAGGGTCGCTTTAGGAAGCCAGGGTCAGCTCTGTGCCAGAGAGGGGGCGGAAGGTGTTGACTAGATGCAAACGAGTTGGCCTCATCGAGGAGCGACAGTGAGACTGATAACCCACTTTCCACCCACGCAGAGAGGACCTCTTTATAAGGGCTTTCTGCAGGGGCCCCAGGCACCTGAACATCCCCAAAAATAACCCTCTCTCAGTCCAATGGGCTGTGGCCCTATGCCAACACATCACCCCCCAGCAGCACAACACATAGCAGTCTCTCCAATACTGTCATTCACACAAACAAATCCTCTCATTTAATGTCGCTTTGCTTCATTATCAGTTAATTATATGAATTAGAAAAAGGAAGAATTTAAATTTGGAAATCTGTAAATGTAACATTTGATGTGTTTTTAGCAGATATTTCAGTTCAGATTTTCAACTTTCAAAAGGTTTTGTTTAACTCTACCCTTTGGTTGTATATTTAACTGACTTCACCACATATACATTCATGTGCAGTTCCAGCGATGGGTCAATTTTTCCACTTTAGAACACACACATCAATCCCTACAACCTCTATTTTTCAGTGTTTGCGGTCACAATGACACAAAATAGGAGAGAGTGTGGGAAGATGCTAAGGGTATAATAAAAAAGAAAAAGAGGTGCAAAACAGAAGAAAACAGGAGCTTTGCGTGCTGACTGTATTTCACTTTCATGGCAAACAGGCAAGCAGCGGAAACACTGTCTTGCAGCTTGCTTTAGACGTAATAGTCCCCACTGAAAAGCCTCTTTCCTTTCTCAGAGGGCGCATCCAGATTTACAGCTTGACAGCAGCAACAGATCATTGCAGGAGACGCGGCTTTCGGGCCACGAGAGATGTTCTTTACATTACGATTGGCAGGTTGTGGTTTCAGGCTGCATATTTTTTCCTGTTTGATCAGAAAGCACAGGATTGGATACTTGAAAATTTAAGAAGACGGCAGAATATTTATGTCGAACATTTGTGAATTTTAGGTAATCTTAAATCGTCCCTGACACTTGAAAATCCACAGGAAGATGCTGACATATTAATTGTTGTGTTGATAAAATGCTTTCTTGGAATTTCAACCTTTTACCTAACATCACAAAGTAATGATAACAAATGAGAGGGTCACTTAAATCATACAGATAGAGGATGTGTTAAGCAGTGCACATGCAGTTTGTTTACCCAGGTTAGGGGCATGCTGGGAGTCAGGATTTTCCCAATTATCAGGAATTACACACACAAATTCATACATTCATCAAACATATCACAAAAACAGAGGTTTTTAATACACATATAATTTTCTGTACAGCGAGTGTAAAGAAAACATTGGAATGAGTTGAGTAGCAGATAGTGTGTTTCCAGCCACAGCGGGTTTACATTTTAACTGCCATTTCTGAACTTCGTCTCACCTCGTCACACTTCATCATAGAAATTTCAAAATTTCAAAGGAATTCAGATCGGTGTGATCATTTCCCCAGTCTGGTTCCCATTCAGTTTACTGTAAATGGCTTACCGCCCATGCAACCCCAACAGACATTTTTTATTTCTAATTAGGAAGTTTCTGGCTCGAGACAGTCCCAGCGACTAAAGTCCTTCCCTTGTGATCAAGCTAATTTAAGGTTCCCTCTAAGCGTCTGCATGGCAGGTTGTTCCAAACATCTTCATGAGCTGCCTGTTTCCAAAACAAAGCCGCAGCACTGTAATTACAATATCACAATAAACCGAGCTAACCAGCATTTGACCCAACAACATCTCAGCTCCACCCAGTCTGAGAGAACAGCACTGTGCGACCTTTATACAAAAACAAAAACAAAAGAAAATGCCTCTGATGATTTTCAACCAGGTAATGAGTTGTCAGCAGTTTTCTACAGAGAATGAAAATTGCTGAGGCGAGAGCAGCTAATGTCAGTCATGTTGGCCCTGTCATTCCTTAAGTGGCCTTTTGCCTCGTAAGCGATAGCCTGAGAAAGGGCAGCAATCTTATCGTCAGACGGGGGTGTACAGAGAGGAGAGAGGAGAGAGGAGAGGAAAGGAGAGGAGAGCCAGACTGCAGGGACGGACGCTCAAGAAAAAAAAAACTCAACAACACACACACATATCTGTAAAAAGATGATAAATTTGATAAGTGATTCAGATTAGTGAGATTACTACAGGAGAAAAAATCTTAATCTACATCTAGAAGGCAATATAAAGTTACTGTGTACAGGTAGGCGGGTTTTTAAATTAAAAGCATGTGTGTTTATCCAGATTTAAAGGATCATGCCAACTCTTACCATGCTTTAGCCTATTAACTATATATGTTTTACATGACTGCTAACATTTTACCAAAATTAAGATTGAATTCAATCATTAGACTCAGTTTGTTCTTGTATAAAACTTCTTTCTTAATGTTTTTTTTCTATTAACTCCTTTTCCATTGAGGCATGTTGTATCCCCTGCACAGGTGTTTCAGTGTTATCCAGCTCTGCTCTGATTGGTCCAGCCTGAGGGCAGATTGACTCTTAATCAGGCCATCAATGAGCTTGTTCTGCTCTGTGATGGTTGTTTGCCAGATCAAACCTAAAAATACAAAACAAACCTGGATGACTGAGAAAGGTGATGAAAATCTGGTTGCTTCTTGGATGAAAAATACAGCCATGTGTGAAAACTATGAGATTGGCGTGTCCATCATAACAGCAACAGGGTTAATGCAGATTTGAAATTGATGAACTTTACATAAAAAGCTTGATCAAATAATTCATTTTCAGGCCTGTCAAATTGTGGACAGTGGTCTGTCCTCTACTGCTAGACACACACACACATAACCACTGTTATGAGAGCAGCAGTGCTCTGATGCTCAGGCTCTTTGACCTATCTCAAGTGGATGCTGTGTCAGTCCTGGGAACCCTAAACAAAGATAAAGCTGCCGTTCCTCATGACTGGAGAACTGCTGTAGCACTAGAGACTGCTGGGACAGGGAGAGGGGCCATCAGATAGACAAGAAGTGGAGGGGGGGGCTACACAAAGCACGGGATATGAGGTAAAGGCAGGCTGCGGCTCAGTATCTCTGCACGAGGATTAACTGATATCGTAGGGCAATAAAACCTCCTTCACTCCAGCTCGCTCTGGTCCCAGATAGTTCAGGGACAGTACAAATGTGCTCTATCTGGATGTTATTTCCAACAGATAACTTTTTATAGCCAGACTGTAGTATGCTCAGGTGTGTATTTCAACAGTCAGTTGATGTACAGTACAAGCCCCACACTACTTCCTTAACACAGAGAAAGTCCTCTTCCTGGAAATGGACTCCTGACGATTAGAATGAATCAACTGGAAATTTTTGGTTTTGAGTCAAGTCAAGTATTTTCTTCACTTGTCTGAGTGCCTGTCTCAGTCACACAATAAAATATCTTTACCATTGCTCAATTAGTAAACACAGTGCTGCTGAAATCTGATAATATATTCGAGATAACTTTAATTAGATGTCTTAATATTCCATTACTCACTCTAGTACTACCTCTACCTTTAGTATCCAGGTGTGAACATAATCTTAGAACATTACCATTAAAATAAAACAATTTGATTTGGACATTTAATCTACAATGCCACATATTCAGTTCTGTGGAGAAAAAAATCTAAATATTCCAGTTGTGTGATTTTCCTCCATTCCAAATAAAATCTATTTTATACACTACACAAAAAAGTACATATAATGTACACTTGGGTTCACTCTGTCAGTGAATACAGTAAATAACATCCTGGCAGTGGATACATGTATATCTATATTTAAAAATTGTGAATACATTAATTTAAAACGTTTCTCGGACTAAGCTCATATTAAAAATCCATTATAGTGACACTATAATTATATTTAACTATGTATACATGACAATACATATATACAACATAAACAGGAACTATAGTTCATTAGTTCATTGTAGAACATTTTTGCTCTCCATGTGTGCTGATATATATTTGTATTTAGTGTTGTTTATAGTATATACAATAGTATATACATTTCTTAATTTGTACACATTTTTGCGATATGTAGCTTTACTTTTCTGTATACATGAGTTATACACAATGAAAAACATCCTAATTATTAGTAGAAAAGGAGCAAAGAACTATCCAAATGTATAAATAATAAGCTATGTGTATACTTTGTGGATCTGGTTAAATAAATATTAGGAGTATTGATACAGTTCTGGCTTTTATTGAACTGCTAAGTAAACTGAAACTTTATTTGTTTTACCCCATAGATAGACTAGCCAGTGTGTTTTATGAATGGATGTTATTTGGAAGATCCCCCCCTCTATGACAGATGACAGTGCTCTGGTTTGTGTCCCGTGACAGTCGCCATGGTGACGCTGCTGTGTTTGGACCAAATACATTACCCACCTACCACCCATTTTCTTCCATCTTTAGCAGCATTCACACAGACGACTAGAAGCCACAAATCTTCACAGGGGCGAGCCTCGACCCACAAGTAACTGCGGCTACGAATAACCTATGATAGCCTGCACGCATATCATCAAAAAACAGTCAGCAATGTAACCACATCCAGATGAACCGAGCCACTTGTCTCTCTCACCCTCGGCGGTGTAGTGCTGCTCTTTTCCTCTGAGTCTGCTGTGCATGTGGTCATGTTTTGCACCTTCTCAGCAGCTGAGGAAATAAGAGAGTTCTCTTTTGCCAGATGATCGACTGCTGTATCTTCTGCAGGAAATAAATTACATGATCATTTGACATGTAGCCAGAGAAAGCAGTTGAATGTGATGCTTCTCAGATGTGAGACAACCGGCCCATTATTGATGACAGAGAAACTCAAATCTAATATGATACTGGCAATGCATATACCAAATCCCAAGATTATCATTTATAAGAAAGTTAAACAATACCATTATACAGTATACATCAGTGAATGTTGAATAAATATCACATCATCTGTTCAGTTTAATTTGGTAAAAATTTTAACACAAGGTCCTGATATGAACAAACTTTACTTAAAATACAGTGTATTAATTTACTGAGTGATTATCAGATGTCAAAGGTAAAATACAAAATATAAAGCTGAGTGTTCATTATAAAATCTACTAAGTCATGTAACCTTACACATGAATCATAAAGCTTAACTAATACATAAGATTCTTCCTAGACACTCTTGTTTAACACCCTCTTCAATTCTAATATTTAAGAGATAGTTTAAGACAGTTCTCCAGTCCAGACAGTAAGTATTTCAACAGTTGCACATTTTGTTCTTCAGGCTCTGTGATTCATCACATTTAGTCTGATTACTTGTTGTGGGGTCTTCAGCAGGTGGAATGCAGCCCAACTGGACTGAGATCAGGTCAAGATAATTCCTCTTTTTCACCCTGAAAAGCTCTTTGGCTGCTACGGCCATATGTTTAGGATTGTTGTCCTACTGAATGATAAAATGTCCTCCAATGCGTTTTGATGCATTTGGCTGAATCTGAGCACACACAGAGTGCTCTGGAACATGCATTGGTTCATGAGCTGCATCTTTTTTTTTCCCTCCACACTTTCCTTTCTGTCATTTTTGATAGAGGCTGGTTTTTGTTTCACCATTCTATAGAACTTTGTTCTTGTGGTGAATCCTCCGAGGTTATAGCCATTGAGTTTTCTCATGATTGTCGGTAAGAAAATATGTGCGCCTGCATCCTGGAGAGCTTTCTTGACTTGCTGTGCAGTCACAAGAGTTTTTCTTTTAGCCATTTATCTGGTCATCAATAAAACTTGTGCTCCTCAGTCTACCAGGCCATTTGCTAATTCCTAGTTTTCCTGTGAGCACCTGCTTTCTTTAGGATGTACCCAACTGCTTATGATCTTCTATGCTAAGTGACCTACAATTGGTGGTGCTGAGTAAAAGGTGGAACACAGGCAGTCCTGAAAACTTCTGGAACACCTGATGATACACTCGCAGTAATACTTTTCCACCAGACGAGTGCAGCATTGTACCTTTTCCAGATTAAGTTTACATGACGATTTCAAAATTGTAACTATAATTGATGGATAGTATAAAATCTTTGACCTATATTTCACAGAACCAGTGGTTTTGACATTAACTTAAAGGAAAGTAACATTTTTACTGAGGAGATGAGTAATGACTGGCTGAACATCTTGGAGCCTGTAGTGAACTCAGTTTTGTGGAGCACAAACTGCAATCCAGACTTCATGCCAGCAGGAATAAACAGCATATAAACAAACATGAAGGCCTTAGACAGCACATTAAGTCACATTCAAAATTACTATTGCAACAAAATGTACAAAAGAATATCTGATAATATGTAGCTGGAGGTTGTCTGCTGGATCAACAGGTAACTGACTGCAAATGAAGACGTGACACAGAGTACTAAGTTATTAACATTTGTATTTTGCATCAGTTAATAGTGTGTATAGACATATTTCAGTACTCAAATTCATTTAAGCAGATTATTCTGATGAACACACTTAAAAGAAAAAATCCAGTTCATTGGATCACTCATCTTCTTACTCTGTGACAAATATAGAGTTCAGTAAGCAATGAAGGGGAAGAAGATGAGGTGCATCTCTAGAAATGCATTCTTCAGCTTTTCTTCTCCATCAGTCCACAATCATATGAGGCACCGTGAAAACTCTTGAGGTGGACTGGGACCCAACTGGTACTCATCATTTGGCCCGTCGTGGTGTCCTCGATCTCCAGTCTCTCACAGAATCATCCCTCTGCTATCGCTCCCCCTCACAGTCTCTTCTTCATCTTGCCTTTCTTCTGCCCGCCCCGTCCAAACCCTGACTTCTTAACTTCTCCGAGCCACTGTCTGTTCTTGGTGCGGAGCTTCTTCAGCCCTCCGCTCTGCAGGAACTGGTGCTTCTGCTTTTTCTTGCGCTGCTTCAGGATCTGCTCCCTCGTCTTCAGCTCTGAGTGCACTCTGCGGCCACCGGGCGTCTGCTTTAGCGGTCTCGTGGGGCTCTGGAAGTTAGGACCGCGACGGCCACGGCCGCGACCTGACAGACAGATGACACAGAGAGGAGGATTGCAAAAATAAAATATTTGGTGCTACATGTAGAACTGAAAAATAGAATTCACAGAAAAGATTTCTAATGTAGAAAGGGACTTTCTGCTCGGAAATTAAAGCCCATGTGTGTATGTTAGCTTAGCTTAGCACAAATACCAGAAACAACAAACAAGATACAAGATGCTAATTAATGAGCTTTAGAGCTAGTAGATGGATTTTGTTAACATTGGACAGGGCTAGGCATTTCCCCATGTTTCCAGGCCTTGTGCTAAGATAAGCTAACTGGCAGCTGGCCGTGGTCTTATATTTAACAGACCAACATGAGTGTGGTATCAATACTCTCATCTCTCAACTCTCAAAACAGCCTATCAGCTGTGATTTATGAGTTCTGAAGTGTTGAAGTTGTAACTGAAGCTTCTCTTCTACCTCCTCCAGGCCTCCTCCCTCCTCCTCCTGTTTCTCCATCTGAGCCAGACCCTCCGTCATCCACCCTGTATTTTTTCTTCCACTCCTCGTAACTGTCATGCCGTTAAGGTCAGACAAACTGTCAACAACACAGCTAAATATTGTCAAGAGTGGGAGAGAGTAGCAGTCGTAACAGTAAATAAGCACACAAAGAGACATTTTGTTGGAAGGATACAAGTTCTTCTTGTTCTTCTTGTTACTGATGACCTGGCCGCCATCTATTCTGATCTTCTTCTTCTGGTCTTCCTTTCCTGTGTCCCTCACGAAGCGCTTTCTCTTGCGGTCCCTGAAAACGATAGCGAGACAATAAATTATGGTATGGAATGGTAAAATTAGGAGCATGATATATCAGAAGGAGGAAGAGCCACATTTAGAATGGGTGAATTAATTGAAATTTTTCACCATTTCATTATTTTTTTGTGCTGGTTTAACTGGTCTCCTTCATCTCCCATAAGGTCCAGGACAGCTGAGGAGGCCTGCTGCTCAAAAGCAGTGCCCTCTCCGCCAAGACTTAATCTAGCATCAGATACAACATGGGTCACAGGTTAGAACACACATATATTAAATCATGTCAGAATTTACACACAATAATAAAAAGAGTACGTTTCCTGCCTCACCCTTTCTCAGAGTTGAAGTCTTTGGGTCTGTAGGGGATGTAATACTCCTCATCTTTACCAGTCTGTTTGCTTTTCTTGTTCTTTGGCCGTTCTCCCTCATCTTCCCGCGGGCCTCTTCTCTTTCCACCTACCACTGCAGAGAACACCCCCTGGTGGAAAAATGAAGAATTACACTTACACCCCAAAAAAAGGTTATCTAGGCTGGCACGGAGATGCTGCACCGTCTTATTACAGTTTCTTACCTTCAGAGTGTCTTCCTCGTTGCCTGTGCTATGTGTGAAATCATCATTGTCGCTGTCTGCATCAGCAGTGGTGGGGTTGACGGGCCGATGCAGGTGGCTCTCTGCAGCCAGGTCCTCTCTCCGTTTGCTGAATTTGTCCACCAGCCGTGTGTCCTTGGAGCGCTTGGTCCGCATCACCTCGCTGGCCTGTGTCTTACTGTTGGAGTTGATTTCAAAGATAGTCTAGAAGAATATGGAGGAAGACTTTTTATGGTTTTATCACAGGTTAGTCGGAACTGCAGCACTCAATCATTACCTACTGTAACTCACCGATTTGGATTTGTAGCCCTTGATGGCATCAACTATTTGAAGGCGCTCCAGTTCCATTTTCTCCAAACCTGACCCTGAAACAAGATCAAATAAATTTTGTCATCAGCTACTGTCTGAGCATCTTCATCACTGTTCTCTTTATCATTCATCCTCCTCCAAACTGACCTAGTAATGGATGGACAGCCATGTTGGACAGATCTGTGTTTTTGACCCGCCTGATGGACTCCGGCGAGGGGTTTGGTCTGGACTTGAGGTACTGCTTGTAGGCGTTCTCTGACACACGACGATGGTTCTGCAGGTCCAGCGAGTTTTCATGAGCGGTGATGAGATGAGAGCCTTCGTCATCGAGGATACTTTGAGGGACCCGACCGAACACACCATCTGAATCTGAAAAAAACAAGACAAGAGACTTTTACGATTCTACTTGCAGCCACAGATGTGTAGTGCGTCAATCCAAGAGTTAATTTCTAACTGGCAGGCTTTCTGCGAAGCCTACCTTGTGTGTGTTCAGGTGTGGCAAGCTGAACAGGCCTTCCAAGGAAGAGGTGAAGGTCATAGACAAAAGGCATCTCATCTGGACAGACCAAGCTGTAGGCCGTGCCACTGCGCCCCGCACGTCCCACACGGCCTGATGGGTAAAGACAGGTGAACAATTATAATGTATCATATCAGCCTAATCATTTCTATCACTAAATTATCTTCAAGTAGGGACAAATCAGGATGTGAACACTGGGTATAAGCCACTCACCAACTCTGTGCAAGAAGAGCTTGGCCTTAGAGGGGAAGTTGTAGTTGATGACGTTGTCCAGCAGGGGGATGTCTATACCACGAGCAGCAACATCTGTCACAAGTAGCACCATGGCTTTCCGATGCACAAACTTCCCTATGTTGATCTTTCTGGCAGTCTGATCGAGGGCGCTGTAGATGTAGGCACACTCCAAACCTTCTGAAGAAAGCAACTAGAGAGATGAAAAAGTTTTTTTATTTAAAAATTCTGAGGATGACTATCACAACTGGATTTATTGACAATAGGTGAGGGTTCCCAGAGGGGAAATACACACAAAGAGAGATGCAACTGTGTATCTCACCTCCTTCAGGTACTCTACATGGTGTTTGGTGGCTGCAAAGACCACCGTCTGCTCCTGAGGCTTCACGATATTCCTTAGGAGATGAAGCAGCATTGCCGGCTTGTCGTCCACACGCAGATGGAAAAATGACAGCTGATGAAAGACAAGAGAAATTCAAACATTTTGGAAGGGTTGAACAGATACAAAGTGAGAATTAACATCTCAGCTTTAGATGCACATTAACAGAGTTATTTCTGGGTATAAAACATGCAGAGGGTTTTGTTTACTTTTATCTCACTCATCACATACAAAAAGAGATTACACCTGAAGGCATCACCATAGGTCTAGAGAGTCAGTCCCCTGCCAAATCAGCTGCTTTGAAATATGCTAACAAATAAATGCCCATGGAGACATCTCGAATGGAAGTTGCTCACAGCACAATTGTATAATGTACATTTGACATTTATCATAATGAGACTATTTCATACGTTTTTTTAAAAATAAATAGATAAAAGCATACTTTCCCTCTCATTAAACTTAGTGTCTATAGGTAGAACAATCCACAATGATGATGAGCACTTTATTGCCAGTTCTGTCATGTTTAATAAGCCAAGTCCTGTCTTTACCTTAATCTGATCACTGAGCTTAGAATCCACATCCAAACGAATCAGCACTGGTTCTGTCAGTCCTGGAAAAAAGGTTAATTTAGTTAGCCTGGGCCTTGGGCATCAATATGAAGATGAACCAAACAAAAACCTCTTCAATCATGATGGAAGCATGTAAAACAGAACTGACGATAAATAGGATGAAATATATCAAGTTGATCTTACCGGCTCTGGCGAACTCCACCAGCAGTTTGGGCAGAGTGGCAGAGAACAGCAGAGTCTGTCTGGTGTCTGGAAGCCTCCGGATGATCTCCTGAAGCTGCTCAGCGAAACCCATTTCAAACAACCTGAGTGGAGGGAGAAACACGGACACATTGACACATACATGCAAGTGAATTTGAGCGGTGTTATGGAAATATGACAAATTTTAAACGCACAGGTTCCATTTCTCACCTGTCAGCCTCGTCAAACACCACATACTCCACGCTCTGCAGCTTCAGGTTCATCTCCTTGATGACGTGCATGAGACGACCGGGGGTACCGATGATTCTGGGGGGGACAGAGATCAGGGTTTCAGGATACTACGTGGAGGAGAGACAATGCTCAGAGCACTGTGACAAAACACTCACATGTCAGGGTTTTCATGAAGAGCAGCAAACTGATCATCCATTCTGGAAAAGAGCAGAGGCATTTACTGTTGAGTTATTCCCGATACAAAGGAAAAATGTACAACAAGGACAATGAGGAGTTTTATACCTATCTCCACCAAGGATCAAGGCAGTCTTGAGGCCGGTGAATCTTCCCAACTGTAACACCACAACAAAGACAGAGCATATTAATTCAACTATAAAGATTTAACAAGCACAATAAGCACTCATCAGGCTGCCCACTCTGACCTCCTTTGTGAACTTCATGGTCTGCAGGGCTAACTCTCTGGTGGGGGTCAGGATGAGGGCCCTGGCTCCTGTTTGGGCTTGAGGGGCCTTCAGCTTCTCGAACATAGGAACCAGGAAGGCAGCTGTCTTACCACTGCCAGTCCTGGCCATGGCTACTATATCCTTGCCATCCAAAATCACTGGGATAGTCTGCAGTGGAGGAGACAAGGATTGAGCATGAAATATTGTCCATCTAGTAGTGCAAATGTTTGATTATAAAATCCTGAAGTGGCACTGACGTACCTTTCTTTGGATTGGAGTTGGGACTTTATAACCCTTCTTCATGACCCCTTTGTATACAGGGTAACTGAGACCTAAAAACATACATAATGTAGTCATATAATGATGCTCCTGGGGAAATAGTATATCAGGCTTTACTTATTCAAGTAGATTTTCCAATACTGTGAGTGAACATGCATGAGTGAACATGCAGCCCTATCTGTACACTCTTCACCAGCTCTTACCCATGGACTGAAAACCTCCAGATTTCTTTTTCTTCTTGTTTTGGGCTCTGACCAGCTCCCTGGTGTCGGGCTCCACATCGGACAGGCACTCTGATGAGGCAGGGAACCGCGGCAGTTTCCTCCCGGGCTGTGAGACCAATGAGAAAAAACAACCACAACTTGTAAACAAGTGCCACACAGCACCTTAAAAAATTCATGTAGAATCTTCATCGCTACTGAAGTTTAAAAATCAGGTTCCTTTTGGTAAGGAAGAGGGTTGAATATTTGCTGGATGAAAATGTTAAGCAGTGTGCAAGATTTTGAGAATTACTTGGGGAATATATGTATTTTCTCCAGGGAAAAAAAAAAGGTTAAACAAGGTGGTGAGCCACCTTCATCTTGATGTATCTGGTCTCATGATCAATTTAATTGGTAGATGATGGCTAAAGAAGGAGTAACACTCATTGTACAATGTACTCTTTTTTAATGAAAGTATATCCATTACTGTTATGTTAGTCAAGGAGATCTTTGCCCGTTACTTTCCCAATAAATTGTGTGACCAATAAAATGTCAGATATTAGTGAAAACTTTTCAACAGCGTATTTGGCATATACTGTAGATTATAAGATGACATATTCAGGTTATTATTAATACAATTATTACGGATTGCTGATTATTCTCAAATATCCCAATTGTTTCAATTCTAAATTACTAACAGATTGAAGTAAATTTTAAACTCAAAATAATATACAAGACATGTGAGATGGAGGTATGGATGTATATGGACACAGCATCACAACATCTGTCATTAAGAAACTCATAATGTTCAGTTTTAGGTGACACTGTCAGAATTGTGTAAATTCAATAATAATTTTATTATTGAGGTTATAGGTAAAAGAGGTGTTGTACTGGACTCCACTGTATTAAGAATGTTTCTAATTTTCTATCCATCCTGTTTAATACATGAAGCAGGCAAAGTATTGGAAACATCGATAATAAGAACAACTGTGGAAGTAGAGCAGCTTATAACCCTTTATAATAGTCATGTTCCACTTGTAAAGATTGTATAAATATGTTCAGGGGGCATCCGGATTTGAACCGGAGACCTCTTGATCTGCAGTCAAATGCTCTACCACTGAGCTATACCCCCACATGCACTCCCAGGGTTAAAAAGTGGGTCTGTAACATAGCGGATACAACCACAAGCCTACAAACAGATTCGCTAAACGCTAATAAATCAAATATGATAATAAGGACAAGCAGCTGGCTGAGTTAGTTGTTTTAAAGAGTTGTTCCTTACAGAATCATCGTCTTTAATTTCAGCAGCCAGTTCAAAGTCTCCGCTGTCAGAGTCAGCCTCCGGCTCTCTGTTGGCCGTGTGTCTCTTCTTCTTCGTCAGTTTCTTCTTTCTCTGGGCCATGCTGAAGCTTAAAGGCTCTTTTAAGCTGCGCTACGATTAACTTTACTGAGCAGACGATTAAATAAAACGGCTCGTGAAATATCAACACACAACAACACGGTGGGCAGACATGTTGGACACACGTGTGAGCTTCTTCTTGCTCGTCTTCTGCTTCCGTTCTGTGTTGCTGCTGGTCGGTCGCTTAAAGCTCAACGTCGCCATCTACTGCTACGGAGCGGGAGTAAGACCAATTTATAGGTTGTTAAATGTCTATTATCTTAAACTCCTTACAACCCAGTTTCTGATGTAACAATATCTCATTTACTGACAGAGGATTTACTGATGATGAACTGTACATCAAAGCCATTAATGCAGCAGCTAAATCCAACCATGTCACAGAATTACACGGCTCTCGCCTCTTCCACCCCCTTCACAACCTAATCATTAATCCAGTCAGAGAAGACTCATATTTTGTTGGAAATCTATATACCTTGGTGAACAGGAAGCAGAGCAGGACTATTCTGAATCTTGATCAGCAGATTTCAGGCACTTGGTTCATCTTTAAAAATCTGCACATAAGGTCTCATGTTCTTTTTTCTACTTTGTCAAACTACCTAACTTCAGTTGATAGTAATAAATCCTCACCCTGTTGTTTTCTGTACTGTGTTAGCATTTCTGTGGGTACATTTGAAAAGCTGGCGCAGATGTCGCATAGCTAAATCTAAATGAGTCTTAATTACTCCCCAATTTCCGCAGCAGTGTCTCTGATGCCGAGATGTCACACAGCCACACAGGTCCAGTGCTCATTTAATCACAGCAGGTGCTTTATTTCTCTTCACCAGGGAACATAAATTCAAAACTTTTGTTCTGTGCCATGATCATTTTCTCTTTGTCTCCTTTGAACCACGCATCAGACTGAACTCTTTGAAACTGCGCACCTGCAGAAAACAGGGACAAGTCAAGTCATCTGCAAGCAAACAACATAATAAGGATTATTTGTTTTACCTATTAAATGAACTGAGCTACTTGAATTTTCTTTCTTTATTAACGTTTATCAATGTTTATTCATAATTTCCATTTCTGTGGCGCAATATGTGGCAATAGGACAGAAGGACTGCATGTTCATATCCAGACCTGACAGTTCTAGTAGTCAGTCCTGCTCATACAAAGGCTTATAGGTTGCACATTTTGCAGAAATAATCTCAGTTATCTGTCTACCTTGGCTTCTGGAAACCCTTGAGGTGTTAAATATATTCCTTAGGCACGTAGTAATAAGAAAGGTAAGAGCATTGCCCCATATGCCTTTACTTCAGTGACTATATTGTGATGACTATATATTTATATAACTCGAAACTCATGAGGCCAAGGAAGGTAATCAGTGCTTTTCTTTCCATTGCATAACTTCTCGTGAAGTGAGTGCATAGGACATTTTGGCAGGCAAAGCCTACCCATCCATGCAACAACTGTCACACTTATGCTGCTGGAATCCCAAAATATGCTACAAGATTTCTTCCCCTCCAAAAAAAAAGGAAAATAAAAAAAACTGATTTTAGTCCACTGCACAAACATAAGCTCAGAGACAGAATCTCTAAGTTTCAGCAGGCAATGTGAACTGTGCTAAATTTAGGAATCTGTCCTGAAATGCCATATTTATTACACATGCACTTAACTATCACAAGTAATTGTTTAAAATAGTGTTAGTATTTAACACAAAGTCATTTTTTGTCATTCTTTGTAAAATAATATCATGCTGTCGCCGATGACATAACAAAACAGAGCTTTCCATCCATTCATAAATATCGCTCTCCAAAAGCTTATATGGAATATCCTCACAGCCTTGAATTAAAATTAGTCTTACACAACCAGTTGAATCTGTAAGGGGATCAAATATGAGTTTTTGAATTCTCATTGAGATTTGGCCAAAAACGGTTTAGGATAAGTACTTTTGTCAAACGTTATCCCTGAAAGTCTCCAGTAATCCATGCTTTTACTTCTGCACATCGATTGTTGGGTAAATGTAATGGTCAACAACACAGCGTACACATGGTTTCATTGAAATGTGAGGGCAGCTGCTCCTCAAGAAAACAGCTGCCAGGACATCAAAAACCCTACTGAAGTCTGAGCATGTTTTTCATTAGGAGCCAGTACTGGGAAAAGATCTCAGTCATGTTTTTATATAAACATATTTTCTGTTTTGAGCTCATGGAAATGCAGTTATTTTATTATTTGTAACAGCAATGAAAACCAGTATATAAAAGTGTGAAAAGGTGGGTAATAATGATAATAATGTACGTTGTCTATTGGTCAGTATGTCTGCCGCTTACAAGACTTTTTGTATTTGGTCACAACTTTCAGTTGGTTCTAACCAGCCACAGTTTAATTTTTTAAATCACCCAGTGGAAATGTGTCCTTTGGATGATAACACTGACACTAATATGGCAGCCAAAACGTGCACAGCGCATGTTTGAAGTCAGTGGGCTGATGTACAGTAAATAAGTCAACACCATGGCAACAGCATGGAGCTAATGCCATTCATATTCCCTCACAAAGCCTGGCTGCTGGTGGCCAGGAGCCAAATCTGTTCAGGGAGCTGAGAGAGATGCAGGGGTTTTACACACAGGCGGTAGGTGCAGCGAGCCACCTATAGGATCTGCTTTTGTTCTTAAAGGTGATTTAAGTGATAAAGCCTGGGGGGATTAAGATATGGAGCTTGGCAGGAGGGTTGCGGTGGTTTCGAATTGGCATCCAAATAAACAGGGTGCTGGCATCAGTGCGCATCAGGTCAGCCTCCAAAGCTCCTGGCAGTGTCTTAACTCTCAATTTCCCCCACTACAGTACTGTGTGTCAAGCCCCCATGTTGATTTGAAAACATGCTCCTGAATCACAGCATTCATCTCCACATGCTGTGGTTCAGCCAATAAGTATTCTGACATTATGTATTATTCATGAGGCAGAGCTTTTAATGTTTCTGTCAATGTGTATCCTGACTACATATGAAAGAAAATAAAGCACCGTGTTTTGATTTTCCTGTTGGGACCTGTTGGCTAAATAATACCCCACCTCTTACAAATCTCCTGAGAGCCCTGTCATTGATTTCACAAACGATAAGATCTATGAATGACAAATATAAATAGATTTATGTGAACTGAATGTAGGCTCTGCTAAGCTGCATCCTGAGCTATATTGAACTTAAAACATTTCATGTTGCAACTTGTGTTGGTAAAGACATGGTTTTAGTTAGCACACAAATGCGCTGGTTCTCCTCACAGTCAGAGACTAAATGGACACTAACTGAAAGTCATTAGAGAAACAGATGTCAGCATGTCTCAGGTTTGAGTTTTATAAAGATTTTGTGTGTGTGTGTAGCAGATGCTGCCTCTAAGCCTCAGAGATTGAAGGGAATGTTTAAATTAAGAGATTATTGAGCTGATGGTTTGTAAAGCTAAGCCTTTAAATGGGGGGGTAGCAGTTAAATATTCTTCCACCCTATCTGTGTCGATTTAATTATTTATCAACCACTCTTTAAAAGGCTGGCCGTGGGTTCAGTGGACCTTTTAAAAATAGTCCAAACATCCAATTAGTGCTGCCAGTGATGTGCTGCAGCATATCAGGCAGGCATGTCCCTCCAGCGAGCCTTCAAATGCTGGTTTGATTTTCCATGCCAGATGCTGTACATCCAAGGGGCAAATTAATCTGGGAGATCTGATAACAGCTCCTCAAAAATTTTGAAATAGCCGCATGTGAGAGGAACTATCAGCATTGGAGTTGCATCTCATGAAATGATTACATCCTAATTGTGAAATGTGAGATTTACTGTGAATGTTGAAACTGAAAACTGCTGTTCTTGTGCTATAAAACACATTCCAACACAATTCATCCATCCACAGTCTAAACTAAGGTATGTGTATTGACTTAAAAATATAAGACACATCAATTTCTTTTTTGCCAAGTTGTGCATAGGACCTTCTAATTAGTTCTTACCAATAAATCCTGCAGAAGATGCTTCTGGATCAGCAACCAGTGTGCATCATGCAGCCGCAAATAACCTGGTGAGGAAGACAGTACGTGGGTCTTGGGGCGGTTGCAGAGAGGGTCACAGCCTGGTATTGGTGCTCTCTGGGCTGGCGTGGCACTGTGAATGAGATAGTGCCACCCCTAGTGACAGCAGCAGATGGTGAGAGGGCCCCGGGCTTTGCCCCTCAGGCTCCTGGGCACAGAGACAGAGCAGCCATGCACAAAATACCCGGCCACTGATTGGACTATGCCTCTTAAGATGCCATGGGCTGATAAGACGTTGAGAGGAGCAGCGCTTACATGCTTGAGAAGACTTATAATTATGTTAACCCGGTAGTTACTTTGGACCCCTCCATTCGTTCATCATGGTGGACATTGCAAGCTTATTAGGTCAGTAAATGGTAAATCTCACCAGGGCAGTGGCTGGATTGCTTTAAAAAAAAGAAAAAATTTAAAACAAGCAGGAGGTGTCTACAAGACTAATTTTGTGGCTCATCATATCAGAGGATCATCATATGCACAAAGCATACTGGAATAATCTGTGCTCTTATATCGCAAAAATGATTGTACACATGCAAGGAAGCAAGCCAGCATTTAAAAATATTTTTAATCAATACAAAGCAAGATAATATGTGTAGGTGGTGTATTTTAAATAAAGTCCCAAGTAATTTTTTAAAAGTAAATATACTCTTTCCTCAAATATAAAGAGTGTAATTTTGTGAATTAAAGTACACAAACCTGACTGCATGTGATTCATATAAAAATGCTGGGAGCCATAATTTAAAGGGTAATAAAGCAAAATTCTGAAGTGCTTACATTTCCACAACTGAAGCTAAGCCTTTTGCTGAGACGTCTCCTTTGCTGTATAAGGAGAATCCGGCTTTGCACTCCCTTCAGTGTAAAAACTGCAGAGGCACATACATTCGGTCAAACTTTCAATTACTTGATATTCTGGGTGCTAAAAGGCAGTTTCCCTTCAAGGCTTCAGCAGTTAATCTTGCAGCTTGTGCCAGCATTAAGGCGATAATCATGGGACATGTGACAAAAGCACAAAAACTGCCCCTTAAGGGAAGAAGGAAAAGAGACCCCTGAGGATTTCTCCAACCAGCCAAATTAGTGGTGGGTAATATATATCAAAGTCTCAAACCTTGTTGCTCTACATGTAGTCTCCAGACTTTTGATTTAACTGCACTACAGCCTGCAGAATATCTCTCCATGATGTTGTAGAGTATTGTGGTCAAACACTGCTGGATTACTGCTCATTAACACTGCAGAGAACCCGCTGGGCTGTGGTTAATGCACGAGACTTAATGGCCATTTTCAGTTTCATCTCCTCTATACTTTTAGGCGAGGGTTATATGCAGTGACAGATGCCCTGATTTAAAGCCCACAGAGCAGAATTAACTTTTCATGTATTTCCTCCTCACATCCTTGTTTTTCTTTTTGGTCGTTGCTTGCACGGCCTCGGGCTCGCTTCTTCTACTGGTGTCTTAATTGCAATTTCATCAAGAATTTAAAGCCGTGTAACCCTCCCCATTCTTGTCACTGTCACTCCAAACTAGCCACCGCGGGGGGACTTCAAGAGTATTTAAGCAGCTATTGTGTGTCATAAGATAAGTCCAGGAGCAGCTCGGGGAAGACTTACTTTCATCATTGTAGTACCGCCGGACTTCCTCTTCCTCTCCCCACCCCCAACCCCCACCTCAACACTTTGAATTCACCCCTTCTCTCACTCTCTCTTTCATGGCTTTATCACTCAAAGGCTCAAGCAGCTCAGCAGAATATAAATGAATAAGGGATGTAAGATGTGAAGAGAGGGAAAAGGTCGAGACAAAAATTGCATGTGCGCATCAGTGCCGGGACTGTTACAGGGACTGCTCTTTCATGCTTCGCACCACTTAGCTCGGTCGTGTTGATGCAATGTGAAAAATTCACATTACAGATTCATCACCGGGGTCCATGACAAATGGAAATCTCTAGATGTTGTTTTGTTTGTGGGAAGTGTGTGTGAGAAGGCACTTGCAATGCAATGTTACTTTTCAAATTAGCATAACACACTGTTTTCCAGTGGAGAGTTAGATGAGATGATTGATGCCACTCTCATATCTGTATGGTAAATAAGAGGCTGTGGCTAGCAGATGATTATCTTACTTGAATTTTGTTGCTGCTGAACAGAGCCACCTGTTTGTTTCCCTCCGAGCACCAATCTCAACCATCTCCTGGCTGTAGCCTAATGGACAGACATGAGAGTGGTATTAATCTTCTCATTCAACTCTTGGCGAGGAAGCAAACAAGCCAATTGCCCAAAATGTCAAACTATTCCTTTAAGCTTGCAGTTTACTCACACACATACATACACAGGAACACTGATTAAAGCGCACCTCTTCCTGCACACACCACACACACATACACACACACACAACTGTCCACATGACCCTCTCCACCTACCATATGCTTCACACAGATAGTACACACTGCTGGCATTTCTTTTCTCTCGCCCTGTTTTTCTCTCACACACAAGCAGTGACTCATGAATAAAAGCACAGAGAGGAGACAGAACTCACACACAGCTGCACACACTTACAAATAAAAAGAGGCACATGTAAGCGTGTGTGCAGGGGACGTAACAAAAAAGATGAACTGCGGGACACGGTTAGGCATCACTTGCTTTGTAAATGGGCGTTAATGAATAAATAGCTTATCCGCATCCCACCGTAATCAAAACATATGTGGAAAAATCTGCACTTGCCCCCTGTAAATATGTCTTAATATGAATGACAGTGATCATTGGCAGCCATCTATCAGGCCGGACCATATGTTGCTTTGGGTGGGGAGGGAATGAGGGCTTACTGCAAAGCCTGCCTTATCCTCTGGCATTACAGTCTCTAAGAAAGGATTTACGCTTTAATTCTTGATTAGATAGAATTTTCTCCCCAGTGTGCGAGCGCAGTGATACACCGAGCACAGATAACCTGCCCTGTTGGGGAAGAGTGTGTGTGTGTTTGTGTGTCCCTTGGCATTGCTCCCTCTCTGAGACACACACATGCACACACTCACATACACACACCAACACACCCACCCCACCCCAACCCCCAGTGTGCCATCACATTTAGTGCCCGGGCTTTTAACACATTGTGATAGGGCTATTATTAGAAGCAATGGATTATCAATCAGGAATTAATCCTGATTGATGTATTTGCCCCAACTGAAAAAAAGACTATACTCATTGCTACACTGTTTGTTTTCATCTGTGTAATGAGAGAAAGTGGTTCTGTCCTTTCTCTCTCTCTCTCTCTCTCTTTCTCTTTCTCTCTTTCTCTTTCTCTCTCTCTCTCCAGGAGGTGACATGAGAGATCTTTTTTTTTTCTTTCTGTGATCAAACCACTACTTCCACCAGCTTCTCCTTCTCAGGACGTGAGGAGACCGCTGAGGAAGACATTCATTTATTTAGTTCCTTCACTCATTTATCTTGCCCCCCCCCCCCCGCCTTGTCTCTTTGCCTGACTGGCTGGCTGCTGAGCTGACTGACTGTGTGGATGGTTGGCTCCCTCTCTCCCTGGACTCTCGCTAGGCAGTTCACTCACACACTGCGCGAGCTTCACTGAGGCTGGGGTGGAGAGACACACTCGGGCTTGCGCAGGCTTTGGAAAGTGGGATCTCTGCTGGGTTTCTCTCCCTGTCTGTTTTGGTGGACTATTAGATGAGAGCAGAGGAAAGCTTTAGCTCTGTCTCCTCCAGCACTGACCACTGACCACCACTACTGTGCTGCATCCATGACTTTACATACCTGGCTGGTGTATGGGCTTGGATTTATCTTGGTTTGGGCACTCTGCTTGGCACAGGGTAAGTGGGATGTGTTGTGGTAGTAAAATATATGGAGAATTTTGTAGTGCACAGAGGCATATGAACAGGCTGTGCATGTGTTTGTGTGTGTGCACATGCATGTGCATGTGTAGATTTGTATGTGACAGACAAGAAAAAGTGCACTGAGCACTAATGGCATCACAAGTACAATAGTCTTTGCCTTTTGCAGGCAAAGTAATCAATAATAAATGTACACTCATATGTATTATATACACTGCAGTGTATAATCACAATAAAAGATAATAAAGTATTGTAAAAAATCAACATTACAAAATGTTAAATAACACAGCAGTAGTGTTGTAAATGTTCCAGACCAAAAGCAACAGAACAGATAACATTAATATAATGAACAACTGTGCTGAAATGTGACTCCAATAAATATGCCATTGTTCTGCATGTAATTGACCTGGGAGTTCAAATCTATGTCTCCAAACAATAGATAATATCCATAGGTGGCAAACTAAATTTCCCTATAGAGCAATAACGATTGACCTGACTCGGCTTGGCTGCAACCTTTGTTTCACTGGGGGCCAAACATGAGGAAAACTGGGGCAATGTTGTGTGCTGAGACGTTGCTTTGCTTGATTCGCATCTCAGTGTTTGGTCTGAGTCAGATCACCTCTGATCTCCAACTCCAAACAAAGAGGGTAAAGCGAGGCTCCGGGGCAGATTAATGATACGGCCCATATCAATAGGGCAAAATCCACAAAAGGGCAGTAGATGAGGCAACAAATAGCTGGCCATAAACATATGGCAGTGCATTATAAACAGTAGCAGATTTCCAGATTAATGTCATTTCTGTTAAACATTGTTATATTTCTGAAATATCATGATAAGGATAAAACATATTATAGTCATGTGATGTAATCTATCTGTGTGTAATCCAACAACTGTGATCTAAAATATACAATATTCGACAGGAATCTGAAAAAGGGTGATGGTGACAGTGTTATGGGTTTGTCAAAAAAAAATCACCAGAGGACACTGAGCTCAACACTGTGATTACATAATATTTATTAGCTATTAAGTATTATATAATTATTGATTATAGTAATCATATTGCATTCAGTTTTAAGTGCTACTGAAAAGCATAACAACCTATAATGAGAAAGGCCAGCAATATAGCTTTTACTAAATTAAATAAAAATGTTACAATGATAATTTTTATTTTTTTTAAACGTTCCTCAAAAAAAATCTATAATGCATAATGTAGTATTATGACTAGAATTGTGTTGAAATGCAGATGAATTAAACATGAGCTTACTTGAGCAATACTTGATACTAAATACTGAATTAGATTTAGGTCACAGTATATTTTGATATATTCAGAGCTAATCAACATTTGCAATGCATAAGAGGAGAGGATCTGCTGTACACTCATAATAAATTGCATTGTGCCATGGGAGCTGAATGTCTTTCCAATATGTCCTCATTATGTTGACAAATGCTCATACCGGGCAGCTTTTCAATGTTTCATGAGTGCGGTGTGTAACAGCATGGCATCACAGTGAATTGTTAAATCAGGTTGTTCGCCCGATGTAAATGACCATTCCGCTACTTTTCATTTCCACTACCATTACCAACCTCTAATGAAATACTACAGTATTTATGAGTGCTTTCATTGCATAGTGTATCACCAACAGGGGGACCATGGGGGGGGACTGTGACACATCCCCTAAAGGCTGGCATGTGCTCTCTGTCCCCTGTGAGGCTTTACATTGATTCCAGCAGATTTCTAAAGTGATTTTTGTAAGAGCATTTGCCCGGGATTAGTTTGCTCCTGAAAGCTCCATCAGAGCTTTTGGTGGGCTATTTAACAGAGCAGTGGCGGCGAGAGGCTCGCGTCCGCTCTCTGCCCTCGCACTGAGTCCACAGGGCTGCACAGATAAAGAGAGAGGATTGGTT